>NW_024386801.1:16550871-16553371 GCF_900408965.1 Simochromis diagramma
CTACTCGCTGGAGAGCTTTGCAGTTGTAGGCGGTGCTGTTGCCATACCAGGTGGTGATGCATCCAGTGAGGATGCTCTCAATGGCACAGTGATAGAAGGTCCTGAGGATGCGGGGGCTCATGCCGAATTTTTTCAGTCTCCTGAGAAAGAAGAGGCGCTGCTGCGCCTTCTTCACTGTTTTGTTTGTGTGTACTGACCACGTAAGATCCTCAGCCAGATGTACTCCAAGGAACCGGAAGCTGCTCACTCTCTCCACAGCAGCGCCGTTGATGGTGATGGGGGTGTGTACTTCTCTGCACCTCCGGAAGTCCACTATCAACTCCTTTGTCTTTGCGACGTTGAGGGTGAGATGGTTGTCTTGACACCAGTGGGTCAGGGCGCTGACCTCCTCCCTGTAAGCCGTCTCATCACCGTTGGTGATAAGACCCACCACTGTAGTGTCGTCCGCAAACTTCACAATGATGTTGGAGTTGTTAGTGGCTGTGCAGTCGTAGGTGTAGAGTGAGTACAGGAGAGGGCTCAGTACACACCCCTGTGGAGCACCAGTGTTCAGTGTGACGGGGGATGAGGTGATGCTGCCCAGTCTGACCACCTGGCGTCTGTCAGAGAGGAAGCTAAGGATCCAGCTGCAGAGGGAGCTGCTCAGTCCTAGATCCTGCAGTTTCCTGTCCAGCTTCGAGGGAACGATGGTATTGAATGCTGAGCTGTAATCTACAAACAGCATCCTCACATACGTGTCTCTCTTCTCCAGGTGTGACAGGGCAGTGTGTAGTGTCAGGGCTATGGCATCATCAGTGGACCTGTTGTGGCGGTATGCAAACTGTAGAGGGTCCAGTGAGTCGGGTAGTGCAGAGCAGATGAAGTCCCTGACCAGCTTCTCGAAGCATTTGCTTACGATGGGGGGGTCAGGGCTACAGGTCGCCAGTCGTTCAATGAGGAGATGGTGGAGGATTTGGGTACAGGGACGATGGTGGCCATTTTGAAGCAGGCTGGGACTACAGACAGAGAGAGGGAAAGGTTGAAGATGTGCGTGAACACTCCAGCCAGCTGAGCCGCGCATGACTTGAGGACGCGGCCGGGAATCCCGTCCGGACCAGTAGCTTTGCGTGCGTTCACCTTCCTGAAGCACTTCCGCACATCCTTCTCAGACACAGTGTGCGCACTGACGTCATCCGCGGTGCGCACACTGTCCGGTCTCATGGTGTTCGCTGTGTCGAATCTAGCGTAGAATACGTTTAGATCCTCACACAGAGAGGCCGTGGTCTGCGGTGTGCTGGTTTTCCCTCTAAAGTCTGTGATCGTGTTTAGTCCCTGCCACATACTCCGAGGGTTGTCAAACTGTTGCTCCACCCTGTCCCTGTACTCACGTTTGGCTGCTTTGATCGTCTTCTGGAGTTGGTAATGTGCGTGTTTGTAGTCCGATGTGTTCGCGGAGGCAAAGGCGGTGCTCCGTGCCGCCAGTGCCGCGCGAACATCTCCGTTAATCCAGGGTTTTTGATTTGGGAAGGATTTGACTGTTCTGGATGGGACGACATCTTCCACGCATTTCCTGATAAATCCACAGACTGAGTCTGTGTATTCATCAATGTCCCTAGCAGCCACGTGAAACATTTCCCAGTCCGCGTGATCAAAACAGTCCCGCAGCGCAGACTCCGATTGGTCCGTCCAACAGTGCACCGCCCTCCGGGTTGGAGCTTCCTGTTTCAGCTTCTGCCTGTAGGCGGGCAGGAGCAGGATGGAGCAGTGATCTGATTGGCCGAATGGGGCGCGGGGGGGGCTTTGTACGCATCCCGGAAAGAGGTGTAACAGTGGTCGAGTAGCCGGTTTCCACGTGTGTTGAAAAGGATGTGTTGATGGAGTTTTGGTGACACTTTCTTCAGGTTTCCCTTATTAAAGTCTCCGGCTGTGATAAACGCCGCCTCTGGGTGTGCGGTTTCCTCGCTGCTGATCGCGCTGTACAGTTCCCTGAGTGCACGGTCAGTGTCGGCTTGTGGGGGAATGTAAACAGCCGTAATAATCACTGCTGTAAATTCCCTCGGTAGCCAGAATGGCCGGCACTTAATCATCAGGTACTCCAGGTCCGGTGAGCAGAAGGATTTGACCGGGTGCACGTTCGCATAATCACACCAGCTGTTGTTGATCATGAAACACACACCACCGCCTCTGCTTTTCCCAGTAAGATCCTGTGACCTGTCCGCGCGGTGCACAGAGAACCCCGGCAGTTGTATTGCGGAGTCCGGTACTTTGTCCGATAGCCAGGTTTCTGTGAGGCAGATCACGCAGCAGTCCCACATCTCTCGCTGGAATGAAATCCGTGCCCGAAGCTCGCACAGCTTGTTCTCCAGAGACTGCATATTAGCCAGTAATAAACTGGGTAACGGTGGTCTGTAAGTGCGCCGTCTCAGTCGAACCAGAACGCCAGATCTTCTCCCTCTGCGTCGGCGTTTGCGGCCTCCAGGGCCAGAGAACAAAGGCGTCTCAGGTGAGATGAATGGGGGGT
>NW_024386801.1:16555871-16623371 GCF_900408965.1 Simochromis diagramma
TATACTGTGTGTATATATATATATATGTGTATATATATATATATATATACTAGATGTGTGTATATATGTATATGTGTATATATGTATATGTGTATATATATATATATGTATATATGTATATGTATATGTGTATATGTATATGTGTATATGTATGTGTGTATATATATATATATATGTATATATGTATATGTATATGTGTATATGTATGTGTATATATATGTATGTATATATATATATGTATATGTATGTATATGTGTATGTGTATATATGTGTGTATATATATATATATATATATATATGTATGTATATGTGTGTATATATATATATGTGTGTATAATCGCTGTAACTGCAGGAAAAACGACTGCACTTCATTTACGTATCACTTTGAGAAGATTAAATAAACGTAACCCATTTTTTTCTCTTCAGGTTGCCGCAGAACAACTTCCTAACCCCCCAAACCCTCCCACCCATTCAGCCCCATTCAGCCCCACACCCGTCCGTCTGCTTGGTTTGCTTTGGCTTTTGACTGGATTAGGTACATGCACAAGGCCGCTACTCATGCCACGGGATTGCTTATGACAGGCCCTTACGCAGACACCTTGACTGCCATGAGCAATTACTTTAAATACACAGGAGAGGGCCAGAACTGGACCGACCTGTGGGAGGGTGAGAGGCAGAGAGGGGAAGGAGAGAGAGAGGCGAATGTGAATTGGAGAGGAAAGCATAACAGCACAGATCTAATTCTAGATTATGTAAAAATGCTTTGTTGTCTTGCTGTTGTTGTTGTTATTTTTTTCTTAAAGCCTCTCTGTGAACTTCTAAAGTAATCACGAGTGAAGTGGAGACTAAAAAAAACAATGTTTTTTTTTTTAAAACTTGTGATTTGACCTACGGTTCTGTTAAACATCTCTCTTATTTTAAGCTGTCGTTTGCAATTAGATAACCGATACCGTGTTGCTGAAATCCATCCACGTCTCTGTTCATTGCTACATTTTAGATAGACTTACCCGCCCTGTGCATGCTGACAGTGACAGAACTGACAGCAGTCCAGATCCCTCCTCTGCTCGGGCCCGGCCTGCCCATCGATCAGATTTCACGCAGATCTGGACCTGGCTCCGCTTACACACAGCAGGTCTTGTCCCCGCTGCTGCTGTGTTTCTGCTGGCTCTGTTTCACCTCAGAATGAGATGGTGGGCTGTGCTAAAGTGTTTTCATACCACACCCATTCCTCTGTTAGTCCCAGCTGTAGCTATATAAAAAATAGCTAATGGCAGTTGGATAATCATATAGTTTTAAACAAATATCATAATAAGTCATATGATCACCTGTCTGTTATTACCCCACCCCAACTCCAGTTTTATAGAAGCACTTGCAAAGGTTTCCTCTAAGCCAGATTGACCCTTTTACCTAAGCGTGAGCATGACTTATTATTATTTTTCCCTCCTGCCTGTGTGAGTCTTTGTGTTGCCGTTTCCTTGTGCGTACTGCGACTGCGGGAGAGCGTCTGACGAGAGCACCGGATCTGTGAGAGAATGAAGAAGTGGTGAGGGCCAGAGTTTATGTGAGGTGAACCAAAGCTTTTGCACTCTGCTTTGCTTCGCTTCTTTCTCCGCAAACATCTTTCTCTCTAACTCTACCTCTGTGTCTCTTTCTGGCACACACACACACACATGGAGTCACACAGTGTAATAAGTAGGAGTGTGTGGAGCTGCTGAGCTGTTCCACATGTGTAGGGTGCGTCAGATCAAATTAGGCCTCGTTGACAAAGGGCCTTTTACACACAGGTGCATGGTGGGTGAGCTGGAGCTGCAGTCAGCCAGAGAATCAGCCCAAAAAGCCAGTCAGTCAACAAACCAGCCGGCCAGTAAGTTAATCAGTCAACCTGCCATTCAGGAAAGTGAAGACTTCGGCTTCACTGCGCTGAATGAGCGTGACTTTGACAGCTTTCTGGCCATAAGGCCATTGTCTTACTTCATCGTTGTCCTTTTCGGAACACCTTTGGAACATCTCCTTGGACGCTAATACGCTTCCCCTTTTTCTGAATCTAACATCAACACATTTGCAGCTCACTCCAATCACATCCAATCACAATACACAACCCAAATCACGGCAGCGTGCCAACTGACCGTCTCCACGGAATGAAAATGGCAGTTTCCAAATGTTTGGGATTGTGTTTACTTCTCTTTCCCAAAGTTTATTACATTCTCTCTCCAAGTTGTCATTTTTCATACATGAGCATAAATCCTTCAGTGGCACACATACACCCGTGCTGAACAACCTCCCCGGGTGCTGGTGTAACCATAATGCAGCTGCGGCAGTACAGGCTGAGTTATTACGTTTAATCCGTCTAATTGTTGAATTTCACAGAATGGGACCCAGTGTGCCTTGGAACTAATTCTGTCTGGGCATTCTGTTTAATTCGCCACACTGGGCCCTAAGCTCTTCTGAAGGGAGGCTGCCCCCTCTCTGCTCCTTCCACCCCAACCTTTAAGAATATAAACCCCTTATCTTCTGCGCGCCCTCACCCTCATGCATGACAGAACACTGGGTGACTTGTGCAAGAGAGTGATTTCTCAACAGCCCATAAAACATTCTTCTGACATTTTGGACATCTACTCTAATGAGGCGGGGAGGCTGGGAGCTGAGCGTGAGCAGCGACGGGAGCCCGGCAGCGCCAGCCTCGCCAGCCGACACTTTTTAAACAACAATGGGCGAGGCATGAAACGAATGGAAATTGAGATGCATGTCTTGGGTGGTTAAAGAGCGGCATATCGACAGCGTCACGTGTGCAAACACAATTGCAAAAATACTCGTGTTATTACAACAACAACAAAAAAACCACTTCAAAAGTGTGGTGTTTATTTTCAGCTACTTTATCAACACGAAACGTCCAAATTGTTGCGGTCTCGCTCGAAAACAATGCTGCTTTAAACGGCTCAGATTGGCGGGGGGTTGATTGGCTCATTGGTTGGTTGCGTGGCAGAACGGTGATAATCCGCGCTCACAAATCCCACGCGTTTAGTCAAATTATTCCAGGCCTTAAGGCTCCCATTGTGATCACTGGCTGTGGTGTGCTGCTGTCTGAGCCCCCCCATGGGGACAACAATGCCACCATTCAGGGCCACTTGCTGCTACAGGCCGGGCAATTTCAGGTGTGAATTGGCTGTGTAGCCAGTGGCTTATATTAAATGACCTAAGGCGTGACCTTGAGGGCTAAGAGAGGACAGGCTAAAATGGTAGCTCTCCAGTTTTGTCAAGATCCGTCATCTCTTTGCTCTGATGGCCTTAAAAACGGACAACAGCTGTTTTATCTTGGGGGAGAAAAAAAAGAATTATAGGGAAACTGATAATATTTGTGAAAACTAAAGAATGATCTCTTCATCCTGATATGCTCTTTTTTTTTTTTTTTTTTTTTCCCCTCTCCATTCTGTTCCTGCTAAACCTCTTCTCTGTCCTCCTGCCTTTCCCCAATAATATGCTTTTAATCATATCTCCTTGGCTGGTTTGCTTGCGTGGGTGAGTGCTACATCCAGGACCTTTGATGGGAATCCGCGATGCACCCAGAAGCCTTTTGAAGTGGCCGGCTGGGGAGCTATGGGGGGGGGCTAGCTATGGGGGCCGTGAGCTTTGATGTGCCAGGGTCTAGAGGGGCCGGCTGCACGCTGCCCTGCACTGATCTGTCAGTAGCACAGCTGCACTCCTCGCTGGGGAGCCCCTGCCTGACCAGTTGGCTCGCTTTCTGACTTACTCACCTAGCTGACTCTATCTACCTACAAAAATAAGAGCTGCACACTTAGATTAGTGCAGTAATTAATATATTGTGTGGGGGTAAACATATCTCCAGAGTTTGTACAAGTCCAAATGGTGCTGCAGAGCATTGAGTTGTTTTTTTTCCTGCTTTTCCCGTTTTATTTTCTGTCAAACAGCTCACAGAGAAAGAAAGAAAGAAAAAACACTTAGCGGACGGCTGTTTTCTGCTCGAAGCCGATGTAAATGCGCCACTGGGAATTTTTGAGTTTGAATTTTGCCAAGTGGAATCTGTTTTCTCTGCAGCTGCACGAAACCATTAAAAAGAGACCATGTGTTCTAACCTGTTAAGTTTCAGTCAAGCTCAACCTTGGCTCAACTCTCCACCTGGAGAGGAGAGCGGTTTTCAAGGCCGAAGCTATTGACACTTAGCTCACCGCGCGGGCTTTCTTTTGCTCCACGAGGACGACGCATTAATTGCATGACAGTGACCAAGAACATTTTTCAATAGCTTTTATATGCAACACAATCCCACGTGTCTTTTTAAGCGCGTTTTATTTTTGTGTCATATATTGCTGTACATAATAAAGAGTGTGACATTATGATGGATAGAGTATGAGGGTACAATACTATAGCAACACCCTTTTTTTCAGTCTCTAGTTAGATAAGTGTCTCTCTAGATCAGGGATGTCAAACTCATTTTACATCATGGGCCACGTCCACAGCCCACTTTGATCTCAAGTGGGCCGGACCAGTGAAACTGCTCTTTCTGTCAGTTAACGGAGTTTAGCTACACATGTAAACCCTGTGGTATTTTAATAAAGAAAAAAAGGAGAAAAAAAATCAATTTCTTGTTGAAAAACATTCAATAAGAAAAAAAAAAGTTAAAAAGTTAAATTTGGGCTAAAATTGTTAGAAATAATTGTGTAATATTACAGAAAAAATCTGTTAGCTCATTGCAAAAACTGTCCTATAATTATTAAATGGAAAAGTTTGGTTATTTGACAAAATGCCTTTTGTTGTTGTTGTTGTTGTTTTACTGTGAACCCACTGTAAAACATTTCTATAGCAGATAATAGTGAAAAAACTTCTGTTATGATTATTTTTCTGTTTATCTGTTACTTATTTACTTTGGTGTTGTATAAATTGCCATGGGGGATGTCTGTAGCAAGAGGAAAAGCTGTAAAAATGATGAAAGTACAGTTACACGTCTAAAATTTTGTTGCCCTTTGGTGGATCACTTCTGGCCCCCGGGCCTTATGTTTGACACTCCTGCTCTAGATCTTTTTTTATTATGTGTTCAATTCTTACTGACCACAGAACTGCACTGAGCACTCACTGACACTAGAAAAGCTGACTAGCCAGCACAGAAGCTAAGTGTGTGATCTAGTGCACACTTATGTTAGAGGCCTGTTGTGATTGTGCATGAAGTAGAACGTTCCATATGAGAAAGCTGCAGATTTCCTCCCTATGTCAGAATTTATAATAAACGTTTTCAGTGTCAGTGCAGTATCACTCAGCATAGTCTCTCTCTTATCCATCATGTCTCTCCTGTTCTCGAGCACTTTTAAAGAGCTTGTGTGTTTGTTTAGCTGTGAAAAGTTGATGACGCATACATTAGGTATGCTTTTTTTGACGGCTATGCTGGACAACACTTGGGAGTTGTCCAGTATAGCCATACAGTAATTATCCAGTAGTAACTGTGAGAGCATGTTTTACATCCTGTTTTCTTTTTCATGTTTTTTCTAAACCACTCAAGGGTTCGACCTGCACATAAGCAGCCACATGCCAGTGTTTGATTTAAGCCATTTTTGAACACTAACTCTAGACATTGTCAGCAGAATCAAATTTGCCTTTTTTTTCCCTTAAATGCATGCAGCAGGTCCGTAGTCCTTCCTCACAAATGGAAATACTGTGTTTGCTTTAGGTGCGGGTGCTTCCTTGGCAGAGCGTGCCTTGAATCAGGGCACACGGCGCCCAGTGGCTCGCTGCGAATTGACCGTTACTGCCTCCGTCCTCACATGGACACAGTCAGACATTATACAGACTCTGTGCGAGGGAGCTGGCATGTCAAAGATCTGCATGCGACTTTGCCAGTTAATGTGGAGGAGAATTCAGGGCTGCAGTGCATGCGTGTGAAAACAGCTTTAGCTAACAGTCACAAGTATTTTCCTCTGTAAATCCTGTGACAGGAGAGGAGTGCGGACTGAAGGGTACATAAATGATGAGAGAATAATGCGAACGCTGCCTCTGCAGGAGTAATTTATTCCTGAAGGATTAGCTTGACTGCAGTGAAAAATGATAATGGTGAACGACTCTCCAGTGGCAGTTTGTTTGTTGACATTGCCTCAGGATCCTTTCCTCCTCTGGAGGATGGATCATCCTCAGTTAACCTCAGCTTCTAAACATCAGCTAAATTTATGACTCTCCTCCTTTCACCTATGGTGGAAATTCACAATAACATGGCAAAAGACAGATGCAACAAGTCAGCCTTGACTGATGACAGCCACTGTTTTTAGCCTTACTTTGACAGTTTGTTGGACTCGTTTAAAACATTTTATGTTACATTTTTGATCAGTTTAATCACTGTAAAATGCACTGCCTCTCTAAAGGCTTTTACATTATGCAGACAAATCTCATCCTGCATGCCATTTCATTTATTTTAAAGCTCTACTTATTGTTTCACAGTTTATGTACCTGTGAAACTTCCTTTTAACAGGAAGAAGCCACCGACAGAACCAGGCTCAGGGAGAGGTGACCATGTTAAGGTGATATAAACATTAATCCCTTTATAATGAGCACTCTGATCGTTCACACTTAACTCTGCATAGTGAGCAGAAATACTTTACTTTTTACTTCAGCTACTTCCTTATTTGGTGATAAAACTGTTGTAGTATTTTTTTTAATAATTGGATTATGACTTTTATTTAAGTAAAGGGTCAAAATACTTTTTGCCACTTTTTAAAACAATTATGTAACCACAAAGCAGTTTTCCTGTGCACTGCCATTTCTAACATAATGTATGTGTATAAGGGCGCAGGGCTGCACACTGTGTTCTTGGCCAATTTTGTACGCTGTATTTGTTTCTGATAAAATATTCTGATTCCCTGCAGCGCCACCCCCCGCTGTCTTCTTTGTCTCCCTCCTGTGCCATAATTGAAAAAAACCCCGAAAACCCCTTAATCAGCTTGTTCCACTCCTTTGTTGAAGTTATATGAGGTTTGTGCCGGACTCATCAGATGGCCTTAGCATGACCTGTGAGCGCAAACCCACTATCTCCAACACATCTGTGCCTAGTTAAATGAAGGTTATATTTTAGGCCTATTATAGTCCGGGAGACAACGCAGGCTGACTGCTAGCTTGACCACTCACCCCTATCTGACTTGCACATGTGGTCAGTAACTATAGCAACATGCTGAAAAGGCTGCTTCCTGAGACTTTGTTGTGTTTGGAGCTTGGCACAGCATTGTAACCTAGATATTATTTTTAGTCTGTCAGCAAAGGCTCAGTGTGTGTTGATTTAGGATGTGAGCTGACAGTCTCTCTCACGCGCGCAAACATACACACACACACACACACACACGGCCCCTCGAGTATACAAATTCACAGGCTTTACAAGGCTGGACAATATCAGAGATTTGAACTTTGCAGATCTATGACTGCAAAAATCATCTGTTGACATTTTGCATCTCTGAAGGTGCAGACATCTGTCAGCCAATCTCAGGTCACTGAAGTCATCAGCAGCAATGACGTATGTGAAAAGCTCTCTGTTTCTCTGTTTGTCAGCTGTGTTGTCCCACACCCATCTGCGGCCTTTTATTGCTTTTCTCTCCGACTTTCTTTCTTTCTGCCTCCCTCTTTCCCTGTGGCAGCCAGTAATAAAGGTTTGACAGGCAGAGCGTGAAGGTCATGGTTATTAGATGGTAAAGGCAAGAGCCACAGCTGGGCTGGGCAGGCCTCCTCTCTGGCAAAAGTGATGAATTCTGTGTAAGTGTGTGTTAGTATGTGTTTGTGTGTGAGGTGGGGAGGGGGTGGAGTTTCTTCTTCTTCTTTTTTTTTTTTTCTTTCCTTGCAGCAGCCACCTGGTTTGGCCTCAGGGTCTTTTGATAAAGAGTGAGGTGCAACTGAGAGGAAGGGGTGGTGATTATAAGCACGCCAACAAGCTGAAATACTGTCCAAGTGGTGTGCACGTATGTGTGTGTGTGTCTGCGCACGTGTGTGTAAACTTGTCTGACAAGCCCAGAGGCGTTCACACCTGCTGCTTCTCTAGCTCTGCATATCTGTGGGCGAGCTTTGCAAAAGCTCAGCTGTGACACATGTGGACGTGCAGACTGTTCAGTCCTTTTTTGATGAGGTAGAAGCTTTTTTTAAACCCTTAATGACTCAACAACAAAACCAAGCTGAAATATTTGTAGTATAAAATTGAGCAAAGGGCATCTGTGTATGAGAATGAAATTACATCAAGTTTTGCTGGTAGCACAGTTGAATACAGCGGCCTTAAAAGACTACAGTAGCTCATAACTGTCATTGTCACATTCAAGCTACATATTGTTGCTGTATTGCAATTTGTATTACTCGTGAGTAGTTGTACTGTATTCATTTACAGCATTTGTATATATTTTTATTCACTATTTAAGACACTCTGCATTGACACTGTGCAAATATAAGCTGATGTCCCAGTGTACATTAGACACTTAGTGGCTTATTGCTTGAATGTTGATATTGTAGTGTTCACTGAAATCAAACATGGCGAGTTGTGCTCTTACAGGACTTTAGGTTGTCAGCATTTGATCGGCATTGTCACGCTAACTCTTTTTCCTGTGTAAAAGTTGTCAGGCCTCTTCCTGCACATACTGAAATTCCTTAAATGAAATGAAAATGCGCACAACATCTGGATGCCGGTCATTAAAGTTCAACCATTAAAGCATTTTTAAGACAGATGCTAACACAACTATATTTGTTGATGTAAAAATCAGGTATATTGAGTCCACCATCTGGGCGGAGCTTTTCTAAGTCAAGTTTGCATGTTTAGCATGTGTCTGCGTCAGAGATGGGCAGTAACGCGTTACTTGTAATGCGTTACTGTAATCTGATTACTTTTTTCAAGTAACGAGTAAAGTAAGGGATTACTATTGCAAAATCGGTAATTAGTGACAACAGCTGTGTGCAGATCAATAATGGATCATATATTGATTGTGGGAGAGAGTATGAGCGTGCAGCGTTTAAAGCGTGGAAGTACTGACCTTATTTTGAGTTTGATTCCATAAAAAGTGACAAAAACATTAGCGTCCGTTTTACTTGCATCTATTTGAAAGAGTGAGTGTAAACACAAAAAATATTTTATTTTATGTGCTAGAATGTGCAGAAAATAGGTTTAAATGTTAAACTAATTTATTCAAGTCAGAGAATGTTGCATATAATTACATTTTTGCTTGATGCATAAAGTTAAAAGATTAAAACTGATAAAACAAGTTAAAAAAAAGAGACTTTTCCATTTGATTACATTTTGTATGATGGATTATGCAGAAAAAGTAGAATTGGGCTGAAAGATCTATCGCTTTATCACCTCTTCAGGTTTTAAATCGTGTTTTTAAAAAGTAACTAAGTAACTAAGTAATTAATTACTTTTGAAAATAAGTAATCAGTAAAGTAACGGGATTACTTTTTTGGGGAAGTAATCAGTAATTAGTTACTGATTACTTTTTTCAAGTAACTTGACCAACACTGGTCTGTGTGGGTTCTGTTTGGGTACTCTGGCTTCCTCTCACAGTCCAAAGACATCAGTTAGTGGGGTTAGGTTAATTGATGATTCTAAATTACCCGGGTGCGAATTACATAGATGTGAATGTGAGTGTGAATGTTTGTTTGTTAGCCCTGCGTCAGATTGGTGACCTGTACAGGGTGTACCCTGCCTCTCGCCTAATGGTAGCTGGGATAGTATATTTGTATACCCTGAGAGGGATAAGCAGAAGAGCATGGATGTATATATTGACTGATTGATTCTATCTACCATATATAAAACCTTGCACAGGAAAGAGAAGTTGCAAAGTACCCACTGGTCAACAGAATATGAAACATCGACACTTATAACAAATGGTTGATGGGTGTTTATCTCGTCTCTTTACTTTGTACATTTTCATTTATCAGCTGTTATAAATGCCAACACCAATATATCAGAAAATATCAGCTAATACCGTCTGACATAGATCAATCCGGCTGTAGTTGTCATGACCTACAGGATTTGTGCTTGCATATTGCATATTTTCTAAAAGGTAGAATGCTTTAAAATGTATTTCATCTGATGAGTAGCATTTTATTAACCCAAAGTAACATCAACACTGGAAAAGGCCTTTTTATGTTTGTGTCTTGTTCCTCTGGTAGTCGCACATCCGCTTTGACATCCCACCAAACTGAGAAGGCAAAACCTGTATATCCTAAGCTGTTTTCAGAAACAAGGTCTATCAACTGCACATCTTTCTTATCATATAAAGAATGCCAAGCTCTTATCCTTCTTGAACTTGGCTCTCATTTCTGCTGCAGTTTTTGATTGTCAAATCTCTGAAATAAATAATTGGCCAAAATCTAAATATTTACTGTTGTGCAAACTTTATGGAAGCTAGCTCCAAGGATTTTGTTTAAATCCCAGTATTTTAAACATCGTGTGCAATTTGTGGTCTCCGAGGCAAAGTGGTGTAAGCTATATATGTTATAAGGGCATACTTGTTATTATCACATTTGCTGACTGACCTTGCTGAGATTAAGCACGAAATGTAAAACCACTGTGTTTTAGAATTCGTTGAAATAGTATAGTGCTCCGGCTGAGAAGAGAAAAAGCGTTTGCACATTTTTTGGATAAGACCTTCTTGTTGATTTAGCGCACAATAAAACAATAGCTATAACTTGATACCCATATAAGTGGTGCTCACTCGGGAGCTGAATGACAGAAAATCAAATAGAAATGTAATAAGTATAGATGGTTTGTACTATGTTCTTTTATCAAAAATATTGTCTTTGGCGGACATCCAACTTTTTTTCCTAGCCACTGCCAAAATTTGAGGCTTGCAAACCTCAAGTATCCTCAAGTGGGCTTAGTGCTGTTTTGGAAAAATAGTAGAGAGAGAGAGGGAAGTGGAGTAGCTCCACACTGCAGTGATGCATTCAGCAGAGGCTGAATCAGTCTGTTTTTCTCTACACAAATTCCATCTTTAAAAGTTCCATCATCTCCCAAAGTGTTCTAGGAAACTCTTCTCAAACCTCATTTGCACTGATATGAAATTTGGCCAAAATTCAGTGAAGTGGTGACACGCCTGTGTGATTATGGCATCACTAGACAACCATAAAGGAGAATCCATTCAAGCTGCCAGCATGGCCAAAACAGAAAAACACCTCATTGGACTCAGACTTGGACTCATTGCGTCTGCTATCTGTTGCTGCACAATGACCTGTGTCACTCTCTGGGATGGGTGTCAGGAGTTCAGCCCTTTAGAGCCACGACCTGCGTTTGACCTCACTGGAGGGTAGAGATGCAGCTGAGGAGCCTCATGATAGCTGCAGAGACATAAAGGCTGCAGGTCACATGTGACATTATAAAGAAATATATAAAACATGTTAGTCTGTCCCCACTGCTTATATATTGGATAGAAAGGGTAAGTAAACACCAAGAGTTACATGAAGACAAACAGCGTTACAGACTCGCTTCCTCAGAGCTGAATTTCTTTATTTAGAGCTTTTCACAGACTGGAGTAACAAAACGATTCATAGCATGAAACAGTGAAATTGAAAGAAACAGGAAAAAAAAAGAAAAGAAAAGCATAAAAAACAAAAAGAGACAACAGTAGAGTTAAAAGCACTTAAGAAATGGGTAAAATGAAATAAGAACCAACTGTGGAATAATTAGAGATGGGATTGGAATGAACTGTATGTCCGTATAGGACATTTAAAAAAACAAAATTGTTTTATTCGGTAACCTATAAAGTGACAAAAAAATAAATCAAACTTTTAAAAAATGTGAATCTGAAACAACAACAATGAAATACTGGAAAACTGACACATTTAGATTTAAACGCCTGCAGTGAGTGTTTGGATAGAAACAGGCTCTAATTGCTATCTGCGACATGAAAGACTACATGACACACACACACACACACACACACAGACAGCAGTTGCCAGTGAAGAAAATACTCTTGTTTTATTTCCACTGGTTTTGGAAAAGATAAAACACTCGTGCTTGGGTGTCGGGTCACCACCGGCGTTCATACTGTGTAAACATTCCACATCCATGTGGCGGCAGGGTGGACCTGCTGTCAGTCACAGAGAGTGGAAAACAATTTCAGTCTCACGCAGAAACGCTCCGTCTTCCGCACACACACACAAAAGCACACACTTACATATGCATGGCCTGAGGATTTGCAGAAGGCTTTTGGTGTCTGCAGCGGTGTGTCTGGTATCAGTAGTTACATTCTCATCACTTAACATATAAACCAATTACGCTTCCTTTGTCATCAGGTGGGTTCATTCTCTGTGCATTGTTTGATGTTCGGCGAACTGCTTCGCGTCTTTGATCCGCTCCTGAACCAGCGAGAGATTAAAAAAAAAATGTACCCAGCTGCCACCGGCATCAACAGGTGGCCCTTCGCAGCTGTTTTACTTTAAACGCTTGACGTCTTTCCACTCTCTCTCTCTTTTTATATGTTCACAACACTCACCTTATCTGTTTTCATTCAGTGTTTCCTTCACTGGTAGCTTTTTTTCTTCTTCTCGTTTCTCTCTTCTGTGTCTTGGATGTGGTTCTGTCTGTGTTCATGTCGTGCTGCATGTACTCATAATCTGCGGTCTGTTTCGTGTTGTGTTTATATATGTTTCTACCTGTCTGTGTCTGTGTGCATTATATATATATATACGTATATATATGTGTGTGTGTGTGTGTGTGTGTGTCTCCAGCTGTGAAGATAAGTGGGTTGCACCATCTTTGCAGATCTCTCAAAGGCAGGAAGAGTTTGCCACATTAAACAGCTCTTCTGTGAGTTGTAATTAAGACAGTCGGCTTTGTTTGTTTTGTTGTTTTTTTAAAAAAAATCATTTTTGATACAAGTAAAAAAATTCACAGATTTTGAAGGACTTCCAGTATATTTAGGGTTATTGTTAAATTTATTGTCCCTTTAGTGCACCCTTATGTTGGCCTGATATGACATTGCTTAACGGTAATATCGTCTTTGGTGCATTTCCTGTTGACACAACAGCCATACGCCCTCCATCACACTCCAGCTCATGTCTGTTAGTGTAATGCAGGGAGAGGAAAACCAACACACAGTCCCAACTCTGCCAGTTCACTCCCCTCGTCTCTTTTCAGTGCCACTAGGCAGCTCTCTTTATTCAGTACCCTCTTTCTCTTCTTCCTTTCCTGCATCTGAAAGGGGTCAGTGCCTCTGCATGATGGAACCACAGGGCTGAAAGTCTTTGGGCCAGACACTGGAGGAGTCCACTACTAATTGCTCTCAGCGAATCCCCAACCATTGTCCCCCACTAGGTTTCAATTTGAATTTGAATGGTGGTAGCTAGCTGGTGCTGAGAGTGTAAGGTACACAAATGACTGTCACTGAGAATGGATCGCAGCGCTACAGAGATTGTGAACTTGTCCCCTAAATAAGCACTGTTGGCTTTTTGGCTCTGCATAAGTAACGGTCTGTTTACACTAGCATATTCATGTACGCTTGGCTGAAGTAGTGTTGGGATAGAACGGCAGATGCTTTAGGGTGAACAATTGTTTTTTCCAGGTTAATTTTAGATTAGCTTTGAAGAGTTATTCCTTGTTCATTTGCAGCATTGCAACAATCCATTAAACACGAGCATGAAGAAGTGGTTAGTAAAAAAGACTGAACAGTGTGTTAACAAGTTCCACTTGATCTTCAGGCTTCTTTAAAATATAACCCGTTTACCTTTTTCTATATCTGTGATTGTGAGGACACAGTAAGACAAATTCAAGTTGCCCCTCAAGTGCAAAAGCTAAGTCAACACATCCAAATGAAAGATGGAAAGACAGTGAGACAGACAGACAGACAGCTGAACAAATTGCCAGACCTTCCCCCTCCCTGCAGTTTACTTGTTCCCTCTCTATAGAGGCGAGGTTCTTGGTCCATGTCCCCCTCTTCTCCAGCCCCACTAGTGGTTAATTGAGCCCCTGCCAGGCCTCGCCCCTTTATTGCCTCCATTTGTCAAAGCCTGAAATCTTGAATGGTGCCAGAGACCTTATACAAATCGAGAGCCTCGTCGCCTCTCCAAGTCTCTCCATCTCCCTCCATTCCTTTATCACTCTCTCCATCCCCAAAGAGCAAACAGTTCTGGGCCGGGGCAGCTCAGGGCAAACAGTGGTTGAACAAAGGCAGTGGCTAAGTTGTGAGGGGTGGGTGGGAGTACGAGGGCGGGTGGCTGACGTTGTCCGCTACATCTCCAAAGTCAGCGATGCTAAATCTCACTGTGGCAGATGCGATGGTGTTCTTATAGGGTGTCGACATCTCCTGCCTAAAAACTGGACTGTAAAATAACTCATGCATGCTCCGAGAGCGTCCTGCTTCTTATTTTGGATTAGTCTAGACATTGTAGACGCCTAACTAGGCGACAGGTGTACAGTGGAAGGTATTGTATTGCGCCAGAAACTGTCCAGTGTGAGGCTGTCATCAGCACATGTGCTGCTGCCATCCCGTGGCCTGCATACTGCAGATAAGACCAGCCATTCAACCAAGCAGGCAGCTTTTCACTATAGTCATCATTGTTTGTCCAGACCACAGACAGACCTGTAATGTACGGGGGGAAAGACATGGGAGGAGCCGGGGGCTTTTATAGGCAGCACTAAATACAATAAATAAAAGAAGAATGACAAACAGAGCTGCTTTGGTGCCATATGGAAGAAAAGAAAGAAAGAAAGAAAGAAAAACCCAAAGGAGACTTGTTGTCTGTAATGTGTATGTCGGCTGCCAAATGGACCATATCAGATTTCTGCAAAATTAGAATGAAAACTGATGTCAGTCCAGAGGTTCATCAGGCCATGGTATGGTTGGCTGACTGTTACTGGTATGGATATTGCAATACTATGCCCATTTTGTAAGAGATACATAATCTGTGATATAGATTTAAACCCTACAGCATCGCTAACACTTGCCTGTTTGTCTAAAAGCGCATATAATGCATCCTTCAGGCCAAGTCAGAAAACAAGCCTGTACTCGTAGAATGAGAAAGTAAAAGCATAAATGTGCAAAATTATTATTATTATAATAATATTATTATTATTCCGTTTTTTTATCACCAAAAACGGAAAAAAGAAGAACTAACTCAACAGCTCGCACAGTGCATGACTCCATTTATGCCTATTTATTAAACACATTAATGTTTCATACAAGTTTGGTACGTCAGACTATGAATATCCTTACAGAACCTTACAAAAAATGTAAAGCACACCCAAAAAACTCCCATAAAATAGCAAATAACAAACATTTAAAATGTAACTAAAACTAATAATAAAAGTAAAGGGAAAATTATGGATAATTTAAAAAAAGTTTTAATGGATTGCTTGTGCTTTCGGCTGCTGCTGACTGTGGTCAAATTAACAGCTAGACTTTTTAAAAAAAAAAGTGAAAATTCACCATGTGGTATGGTAAGAACTCATAGGCAGAAAGTTGCACTCCTGGGCAACAGTTGTGTCATTGTGATTGCATTTGCTAAATGCTAATCTATTGGCCGTATCAGTACAGTGGTGTTGTCAGTGTTTGCCATAATGGGACTTCTTCTCTGTAAAGCAGGAGAAATATATTTCGATGCTGTGACCTCACCGACCTCACATCCAAAACAATGATAAAAATGATGGTGCCCTTTATTTTTATTTTAAGAACCAATAACAACTCTTTTTTTAGCTAGCTTTTAAGTATTTTTATTTTGGAACTGAACACAGTTCAAAGAATTCAGAGGAAATGATTAAACACTGTGGCCGCTACAATGGTGCTGAAGTGGGAACGAAATGCTTAGATATTAAAATGAGTGTCATCTGGCTTTCAGCTTCCCACGCACTGGATTTGGGATCAGCTTCTAATGCATCATCCATTGATGTTCATTTTACTAGATGGCTTGAGACGTTACATCATATACGCCTGTCCTTTCAATGGGTTCAATCTGCAAAGCTTTTGAAGTTCTAAGTTCATCACCAGGATCCCGCAAGTTCATGTTCGAGTGCATAAAACTTTGCATTGTTCTTGGCGTCATAAAAACTTTGGAGCCTTTAAATGAGCCAAGAGTGAGATGTATTTGCATGCGTGTGGATGGGTTGACAGGCTCACTACAGAACACAATTTTGAACATGAATAATCAAAAATCAAGACGTTATTTCGTGGTGACTTTGCGCCTCATGTTTGCTGTTAGAACAATGTTAGAATTAATGCATAATATCTGCTTTCTCCTGTTTTCTCAGCCCAAGTCTCTGTAGTATTGTGAAGTTATAAATTAATTTACAAAGCTGCAAAAATATTGTACTTACCATAACTCTTTAAGCACGGTACGCTGTGAAAGCGTGTTAGATAATGTCCACATGGATGTGTTGCATTTGTTTTCATGTGTGTTTGTGCATCCGTCTGCTTCACACGCTAGGGTGCCGTACCCTGCTGCAGAGGTCTTTGTTGGAAGTGTAGAACCATGAGTCAGGCCTGTGGGAACAAGCCCTGCTCCTCTCCTCTCTCTCCCACGCTTTCACACTCATCCCATCCTGTGTACGTCCGTTTCACCCCTGGTGATGGGGAGGTGGGGTATAGCGAGCATACGCTGTGAAAATAGTCACACGCAGATGTGTAAGGGTCATCAGACCCTGAGAAAATGGAGCTAGCTGTATGTGATTTTTTTTTAGTTAGGCCATGTATGGCGGGATTAGGAGAAAATCATAAACAGCCTGCATTCTCATATACTGTATGTCTATGAATTACCAGGAGTGTCACATATATTATGTGGAAAAACATAAAGAGGGACACAAAGGCTTCAGCCTCATATTTTCTTCTTTTTTGTGTGTGTGAGTTTTGTGAGTGATAGACCAGCACCTTGCCAGTGTTGTCTCCCAGTCTCAGTCTGTCAGTACCCAGTGAACACCATGCAATCAATGGGTGCCATCTGGCTGACTGTACACCAATCAAAGAGCCCATTCTGGGTGTTACCTTAGGAGCAGCAGAGCAGTGGAGGAGGGCATGGAGAACAGAACGAGGCACCTAGACTGAGCCCAGTCGAGGGGGCTTTGAAGCCCCTTACTCTAACTCAAAGACGGGAGGTCTGGGCCAACCAGAGAGAGAGAGAGAGAGAGAGAGAGTGAGAGAGAGAGCGAGTGGAGGCCTTTATCAGAAAACCCGAGCACAATTGTGGTGTGCGGTGTGGGAGTTGGGGGAGTTAATTCTTTGTATAGATGAATGGATGAATAGAGGAGAAGGGCTGAAACACTAGCATCTCCCCCCCTCCACCGCCATGCTGGATCTCTGTATGTTTTAAGTTGGCCATCTCGGGGCCCCAGGGCCCCTCTCCGCGGACAGACCGACAGATACCATCAATTACCAAGGCCAGCCACTGGCCACCATATGGCCAGTGGCTGCATAGGAAAGAAGCTTGTTCCCTTCACAGCACCAGCCCTACATATGCTGCAGGCTAACTAGCCGTATGAACAGTGTGTGTTTTGGTAATGTGTGTGTGTGTGTGTGTGCGTATGTGTCATGTGTTGCACTGGCATAGGTTTGGGTAGTGTTACAGGACTGACTTATGCATCAGGGGGTCGGGATTGGATTACAGGATTGAGTTACACCTGTTTGTGTGCGTTTGTGTGCTGTTGCGTGCCCATCTGTGGTTTTTACTGAACTTTCTTTTAGTGAAGACAGCTTGAAAAAATGAGGACATTTTTATATGTCCTCAGTTCTGTAACTTGCTCTTGAGGTTTATTAGTAGTTGAAGAATAAATGTGTGTTATATGAGTGTAGGTAAGCCCAAACCTACATTGGAAGGAAAAGTCACCACTTGTGCAAAATGAAAAATGCACCTTCATATAACTTACATGACATCACTGGTGACATAATGTTGCTGATAAAACCCCAAAAAACAGTTATGGAGTTGTTTCAGTTTTTTCTATTGGTTCACAGGATTAAAAAAAAAAAAAACAGATCTCAATGAACCTTTTCTTCAGAGGTGAAGTCTGATTGACTAAAAGTGATTATCTTTTGGGAGTCGACCTTCTCTTTACATCTTTACAAATAGGTTCCAAATTAAAATAAATCATCTTATGTTCTCAAGGAATATCACAAACTAATCCAGATCCAGATGCTTCTGGATCCAGAAACTCAACCCATGCATGGTGTGGAGTGAATTTTCAGCCTTGGCAGAGGCACGCAGTCTGTTTTCATGAGCCAGTCAACAAATCGATACAGTGCCTGTGAGTGCCTGTGTTTCAACTTTAAAAGTCTGTCGCAATCCAAAAAAACCCAAACAAAATTAATGGATTCAAAAATAATTCTTCAGTAGAAATGAATTGTCCCTGCAATTGTCCTACATAATGCTTTGTAATTGCGGCTGCTGTAACCTTATATTAACTTCGACCGAGTTAGAGTGCACGAGTACTGTGCATTTAATCTGGCGATTTGCATTTAAAAAAAAATAAAAAATTATAGCAGTAGTTCTCGTCCCACTCTCCAACTATGTATCAATCAATAACAATAAAAAAAAGATCCAAGTTGAAATAAAGGGCAGCAGGTTTGGATCAGAAAACCTTCATTTGATTATTTTTCACTACTTAAATCATATTCATTGAACTTTCTCTCACTCGCTGGTTGTCGATGCCCCACCTGCAGTGGCTCTGTTACGCACCAGTGGAGATCGTCCCGCGGTGCAGGAAACACTGATTTCATCTGTTATATTTAACAATGTGCTGTAGGAGGGAGGGCCACGATGCTCTCCTTTGAATGCCCATTCGTATGCATACAAATGGGCATTTAAAGGATTGTATTAAATGAACTGAAAAAGTGGACCCATTGTTAACATGCTTAACGTTAGGCGATGAGGAATGCATGTACAGAATTACAGTAAAGCATACCCACTGTGAGTGATACTTCAGTTGCCAGAGCCACCATATTCACCTGACCTCCAATTAATACACGTAACCAGACACCTGTGAAGCAGATGGTAAAATGAGGGTTTTGTTTTTGCAGAATAAAGGCGTACGCTGCAGGGGAGTGACAGCCAAGCCGTCTCTCTGCTCTGCTCTCCAACTCCTTGAAAAGGACAAATCTTCCCAAATGCACCGTAATTTAATTAGACACGTCTGTTTGAAATCAAACTGTAAGTGGAAAAGAAATCCTACACTTGCTGGTACGCCTCCACTCACTACACGACCATTAACGAAAAACACATTGCCTCATGGCTGGGGAGGGAACGAGGGAGGTGAAGCAAGAGAGAGAGAGAGTGAGAGAGATGTTTCTGTTTGATATATAATGTGAGAAAGAGCCAACAGCAAAACAAGGAAACATCTGGGTGATTAATCTTTTGGAAGGGAGGAAAACAGGGAGGCAAATAGTACCAGCCAGAATAGGCACACACGAGCACACACAAGTGCACGCACAAACAGCTGGGAGCCAGAGACAGTGAACCATGTGAGTCATGATCCTCATTAATATTATATCAAAGCCTCTTTGATTGAGGCTTTTGTTGTATTACTTGGTCAAAAAAAGAAAAGAAAGGAAAGGAAAACTTAAGTGTAACCATTTGAGAGGTTTTGTCCACCATTTACTCAAGTTTCATTTAATTGTAGGTTTTGAGACTTTAATTACTTTTTTTTCTTTTTCATTTTTCTAACCTCTACCCAGGGCTGTTTTTGCTGAAAACATGTGCTATTCTCATTCAGTCAGTGACACACATTAACACTTAAGGAGCTGCCCAGTACGACCACAGCCGTTATTCTGTTTGCTGTTGAAGGCAGCTGCGGGCAGAGCACCTTGCCTAAAGGGGGGAAAGTGTTACTCATTCGTTTAAACTGCCCAAATTGGGCCTTTCTTGGGAATAAATTCGCATACTTACTTATCACTCACCAGCCACTGTAACCTCGAGGCTGTTATAAAAGGCATTCAAGGTCATAGTAGATGGATTTCATGACTGGATAATCAGCTTTGTGGCACTGTTTTTACTCAGCATATATTTAAATATATATGCTTATATACATGTTTATTTATTAGCGTACAATAAAATCACCAATGCCTCTTTGTGGCATTGATGTGCACAGGTTATTGCAGCACATTGTAAGCTGTGGTGAGCGATTGTGCAATATATTCTTCCTCATTCCCTCAGGCTATCCAGGCTGTGAATCTTTGAGGCAGGACAGGGCACTGCTGTTTACTTTACCTGAAGGTGACTTACAGTAACAGTAACAGGCTGCAGCATAACAACCCAAGTGGGGATGGGCTGAAACCAGCACATATTTGCTGTCTTACCTGATGAGATGGACAGATAGACGGGGAACATCTGTTAAGCTGAGCATACATGCACTCACAAGGAGACACGTATACCCAGAAGGGCCCCAAAAAGGATCTGATCCTATCGTAGTAACTGCAGGTGTCCTGTGATAGGCACACACTGACAACTCATGAGTAGACCACACACACACACACACACACACACACACAACAGTAAACACCAGTGACGTTAAAGCTCAGAAAGCATGAAGCCCATCTCACGCACAGTTGGTGCTGTGATACTGTGACCAGCCCATATTGGCACCATCTGTTCAGACGCTAGTGATTTGACATGTAAATCACTGCTATTTTGATTTTATGTATATATCTGCAGCATTGAGTACGCCTAAATTAAAGAAAAGACCAAGGAACTCTCATTTTGTACGTGCTTAATCATGTACATTTATATAGCTGTTGAGCAGTACCCACAATGCAACAAAACAATTCCGGTCTTGTTTGATAATTGTCATTTCGATGCACACTGTAGCGCTTAATTCATTTTCAGTTGAATTTAATTTAGTTTTAGTTATATAGCACTAAATACCAACAACAGTAACCTTAAGGCATTTTATCACTTGACGACAGTGGCAAGGAAAAACTCCCTTTTAACAGGATGAAAGCTCCGGCAGAACCAGGTTGAGCGAGGAGCATCCACCTGCCACGAACGGTTGGGGGTGAGGGGAGGGAGACAGGACAAAAGACTTGGCTTGCAAGGTTTGCAAATACACTTCCGTGCCTTGTTTTTAGTCCACTGTATAGCAGGTAAGGTGGAACATACACTTGCATGCAAAGACAAAGTGAAGCATCATACTTGTCCTTTGATAGTCTAATAAATTACATAGATAAAAGCACATTTTTTGTCCTCAACCAGTGATTGACTGCAAAATAATTAATCTATCCTCATACACGTTGATATAAACACACTCATGTCTGTTTTAGTGTTGACAGATTTGAAGTCTAGTCCAGGTCCTGTTGCCCATTGTGTTGGGATTTTCCCACTCAGACACACTGGCACTTACACAGGGCCTCAGCAGCTTTATGTGAACTCTTCTACAAAACCAGAGCGCGCACACACACACATTTTTCTGTGCTCACACAGAGAAACGGTTGCACACATGCACTACACAATGTAGTGCAGAGGATTACACAAAGTATAATTAGAAAAAGCACCTAACAAAACATATGCGCAGAGGCAGGAAGTGCAGCCAGTGGCCCTTGGCTGCCAGTTCAAAACTCTCCTGTTTGTCATGAGACTGGATCTTTTATGCATGTGCTCACTCCAGTGCAGTGGATGTAGAGTGACAGACAGGCTGCCCAACTCCTGGGGAAAGAGCATCTATAGTCCTGTGGGTGTGTATTTTATAAGTGAGCACAATGTGTGTACTTAACCCAGTGTGTGTTTCCTCTCCTAGGACTGGAGAAGGCTTCCCCTCTTCTCATATTGTGGATTATTTTCCTTTTTTAGTCTTTTAAAAGCATTACTTTTATGCTTTATAATAACACTAATGTTTTTAATAATTCAGAAGGTGAATTGAGAAGGAGGCCTAAGGGCCTGATGTCCTCTAGTGGCCTTGTGGTCGCTGCCCAGCATCATGGAGCATGATTGGCATTTGCCACTGAATAGCTTTACAGATGTGAAAAGGTATGGAGAGCCTTGGAGAACATTATGCTGCCTGTAACATCGTTCATCATGACTGGTTCAGTGGTGGGTCAGTGATGGACTGGGGAGGCATATCCATGGAGGGACGCACGGACCTCTACAGCCTAGTGGGCCCTGGGTTCCTTCTGGTGCAGAGTATGCAGGCAGTTCCTGGAGGATAAAGGAACTGATACCATCAAATGGCCCCAACGCTCGACTGACCTAAAACCAAAAGAACACCTCTGGGACATTATGTTTCAGTCCGTCCAAGGCCACAGGTGAAACCTCAAACTGTCCAGGAGCTCAGTGATGCCCTGGTCCAGATCTGGAAGGAGATCCCACAGGACACCATTAGTCATCTCATCAGGAGCATGCCCCAACGTTGTGGTGCAAGCACACAAACTACTGAGTACCTTTTTAAGTTGCTGCAATGGAATGAACCAGCAAAACAGACTAGCCTACCACAACATCTTATCACTTAGATTTTTAGGATGATGTTGGTTGATCAGATTCATTTGCATTAAATGATGTGCTGTCTTTTCATTCCTAACACATATCAGTAATGATATCTGGCCTTATCTTATTCCTCACTGAGATCTGATCTGTTTTCGAAGTGTTCCTATAATTTTTTTTGAGCAGTGTACATCAGGATGGGGACCTTTGCTTTCAGCTGAACGATGTCAAAGTCATTGTTCTTGGTGTTTACTCGGTATTGTCAATGCTGCCCCTCAGTTACTGCCATCATTATCCCAGACTTGCCTCGCCAGCATCGGTCACTCCTGACAGCCGCTGCAGTTTGTAGCAACAATAACTCTCCCACAATCAGTGAAGTGGAACAGTAAATGTGGACCTGGAATCCCTACTTCCCCTTCTCATTCCCATACTGCTTTCTGTCCCATTCCTGTTGTGGGGACAGAAAGGAATCCATCCGGTCACACGCTGTGCAAAATCACTCAGTTGGGTCAAGGGGATTGCTGCTGGCTGCGACAGTGCCAGATTGTTATCACTGGATAATCCCTACGGAGTGGCAATAACACACAGACTGGGTTGTTTTGTGTCACTGCAGATGATCTTTTTACTGGATGCTCACAATATAAGAACTGTTACGTTGCTCCGGAGGCAAGGGACACAAATGCGCGAATACTGGACACTCAAGTAGAGCGAACAAAAAAATTTGCAGTTCGATACTGGCGGATGTAACAAAAGCCGACAGCAAGCAAAGTGTAATAAAAGGCAGCTCCAGAGCAATCAAAGCCCATAAATTTTATGAAAGCCAAATTCAAAGTCATCAGAATCCAGTAACGCAAAGAAACAGGGGATAAACACAGGAAGACACAAAAAGGCTAGGGAAGAAATGCAGATGTACTAAAAACTGGCAAGGAGAAGGGTCAGATTACTGTGTAAACACCCAGAGATCTGATAGGCAAGCACGAAAATTTACTAGATTTACTAGATATAAAGGGACATAGACTGTGAATCTATAAGTGAGTCACAGTGGCAGCTATCAGGCCAAATTTCCAGTGACTTCAGTCAGAATGGTGACTCTGGGAATCATCATAGGTGAAGGCAAAAAGTATAGGCTAGCCAACTTGGTAGCAGGCTGGTGGGCAGCTGTCTCAGAGACATCCAGCGTGGCCTCTGAGCTCATCTTGTGTAGTTGTATCAGTCTAGGCCAAAAGGTAACATTCTCTCTGTTACAGCCAAATCCAACTGCCTGGCTTCAGTGGATATCCAAGAAATCCTGAGGCCATGGCGTGTCCAGTTTTGGATGGACCCAGAAAAACATGATTACAGGCCATCACCCAGGATAAATAAACAAATGGAAAGTTACTGCTGGATGTAACAAAAGCAGACAGGGAAGTAAACTTGGCTGCAGAGGCCAAGCTGAGGTTAAAGTCTCCAAATTCAAAATAATTAGAATTGTCCAAGGCATCCTTTAGCTAGAAAATGTCATATAACACTTTAATAGTTTGTCTATGACTGTGGTTGTATGTACACTAATAATACTACTGTTTTAAATTGAGCACTTCACTTTGTTTCTTCTTTTTCCTTCTAGTTTCAGTTTTCTACTAATAACACAAATTGATGAGAGTATTTCTTGTGAAAACATGAAATATCTTGTCATTATTGTCTCAGAAGGATTGGTGTAGTGTGTATGTAAGAGTAACAGATTTTTCTTTGTAAGGGTGCCTGCATTTAAGATAATACAGAAAAAGGCAGAGGCATGACATCATGCTGATCACATACACAAAGACAAAGAGGTTTGCTGCTGTTGTGTTCACATTAAGTCATGTAGAAGTAAAATAATATTCACAGAAGATGACATCATGGGTAGCCCAGTTACAGATTAGCGACCCGTCTACAGCGTAGCCTGCCTTTCACCCACAGTCAACCGGGATAGGCAGGCCTGCATTTAGAAAACGGATGGATGAATGGTACCACAGACAGGTTAGCGCATCACGACGAGAGGAGGATCAATGTCATTGTCTCTAGGAGCTCTGGCTCTGCTGGGCTTGTTGCTTTAAACAAATCCCCGGTGTCCCTATCTCAGTCACAACACTCCCACTGCTGCAGAGTTTGTATGAGATCAGTGTATATGTGTGTGTGTGTGTGCGTGCACGTGTGTGTGTGGTCCAGGTTTTACTCATGATGTAGGGCCCTTAGTCTGTTTGCACAGAACTCATGGGGATGTGTAGTCCCTATAGGGAGAAAAAGCACGCTTCTAGAATGTAACATGTTACATTTTGAGGTGAAAACATGCTGTAAGGTTAGTATAAGGTTAGTGTTGGCCAAGTAGAAGTTTGTGAAGAAATGAATTGAGGTTGTGTAATGTCTTCAGAAGTCACAGGTACATGATGAAGAGTTTGGTGTGGGAGGGGATAAAGAAAAGCACGTATCACTGAGTTTTCTTGCTGTTCTGTGTTTGCTTTAGAGTAGCTCAGATTTCAGCTGGACAGAGCCAAAAGCAACAGTGTTTTGCTTGTCTCGATGTATCACCGTATTGATGTAAAATCTCCCTAAATAGTTAAATTTCATGTTTTTAATAACCTTATCTAAATTTTTAAGCATTTGTGAAGCGCATGTTTCTCTCAGTGCTCATCTTCTATAGCAGCACCTCTAAATCCACTTACCAAGGGGTGTCTCGGCTAATTAGCATCAAACTAAACTAGTATGAACGCTTCAGTTCCAATGCAAATTCCCTTTCCTGGGACTTGGTCCTGGGAGATTTTACTACGTGGCCCAAGTAAGCAAACTAAGTCAACGCCACATATGTCTTGCATTTGGACATTAAAGCAGACTATTATGAGATTAAATCAGAGACTTGTGATATTCGGTTCAAATCTCAGCTCCCACCAGCTCCAGTCACGCAGAGGGAGCATTCGAAACTGATATTGTGTTCAGGTTCTGCCAAAGCTTCAAAAATCAACCGTGATGGAAAAGGAAGTGAATTAAGGTGTTTTTTGTATTGAATTGTAGCTCAGATACATGTTGGATCACAGAGAAGATTCAGATATAATGTAAGATTTTTGTAGGTTAGAAGGGTCACGTGTCTAAATTAAAGGAAAAGAAAGCAACAGCCATACTGTACTATCAACTTCTGTTATTTTCCTTTGTGGGGTAATTATAGCTGACAGGACAGCAAGAACCTAATTGCCAGCAAATTAAATTAAAAAATGCTTTTATAGCAGTAATGTGCCATCATGTATATTGAATTATCAGAAAAATGAAGCCCCGAGCAGCATTGTTATCCTTAAAGGGCTGTTTTTTTTTTTATTACAGGGTAAATTTATATGTACACTAAAAAAACGACAAATATGGGAGTGAAAATTGAAACGCTTAGTGAATGAACAAGCGTGCTTGTGATGTGTTAGCATTTGTTTTCTCTTATTCCTTTATATACGTTGTCACCTTCACGGTATGTCACAGTATCAAACACTTATGGTTTCAGGTTTTGAATGCAGGTGTCTATTATTGTATTTATAAGTGTGTGACACTTTGTGTGTTTGTGTGTGTGGGAAACTGAGAGCTGCTCTTTTGCTGCTAGGTGATAAATGACCTTCAGGCCTACTAGTGACAGCTCGGCTCCTGATGACTGACTGGCTGCCTGACTGTGCTAATGGTAGAAATGCAGAGCCCTGGGAAAGCATGGGATACACTCACACGTGCACATGGGAGGTTCCGCGTGGGGGCTCACTGTGACATGTGATCTTCCATTAAACTGTTATACATTACTCATTTCATAACGTTAGGAATATTCTTTGCTTTTTTTCTCTTCCCGGTGAAAGAATTACATGAGAGATTTTTTTCCCCTGTTTATCAATGACACAGAGTCTGATAGTGTAAGATTACGTTGGCCATGGCCCTGACCTTTGAGAGGCTTTGAATTTGATCCTAGATCAGATCAGCAAAAGTGAGCAGCAACAAGTCAAGAAACAATGTTTTTTTTCCTTTTTATTTTTTTCCCCAAGTCTGTATTTTCCTTTCCAGCTCTGAGTCCCACTAGGTCTTTCCAAGGAAGTTGAAGCAGAAGGTGGAGATGCAGTGAGATGGGTATTAAGGAAAGGAAAAGGGGGAGGCAGGGAGGAAGAAAGCAGAAGAATAAACTTCTAGTGAGAGAAACAGTCTGGTTCCTGCCATCAGTTAGCCAACTGGGCTCAGTCCAGTTGGTAGGGGTTCTGGAAAAAGTAGCCATCATCTGCAAACCATCATCCAGGCCTAACATACTTGGACCAGCTTTCAGCACCTGTCACCCATCTCGTCACTGTGACCAATTCAAATAAACATGCAAAATTAATCACAGCATTACCACCGAACCCAGCACCCTATCTTCCTTCTGATTTTCCATTATTTTTTTCCATTTCTTCATTTATGTTTAAGTGTTACGAGGCACATATGTTTAAATACAGAGCTGTCAAAATGTTGGGTGTGGTTTACAAGCTCTTTAGTGAGTGAGTGGCTTGCGGTTGTTAGTTCAAGGCAAGGATTAAACTAAGGTCTTTTAATATTGTGTTGCACTATATGAGCCCATTAATTGTCTTTGAAAAACTGTAAGTGATTGTCCAGACTTTTAATTAATAAAAGTGGTCAACTGGCTGTTAGGTCAAGTAAAGGAGGCTACTGCAATGTGCAAAGAATAAGTGCTATGTGATATGTTCCCTGTGTGAATTTGAGCTAACCATAAGTATCCCATGTCATGGAAGTCAACCGCAATGAAAGTTCTAAAACAACCCAAACTTATTCAAACCCAAACTTATTGTATTTAAGTGTAGCCTGTGATATATTGTTCAGCTCTTTAGTTTATAAGAAACTATGTGCAAAACTAATTACATTAGGAAGGAAGGAAGGAACACAAGAAAAATATAAACTGTTATATAATGGTTGGGTAAAGCAGTAAAAGGATTCGGACGTAGGTGGTTTTTTCTTTTTTGTGATGGTAAATTTTCATTATTTAATGGTATTTTTCCAGCACCCCACACTCCACAGATTTTTCTTTTTACAGTATAGCTGGAGTGCTGACTAAAATAGTAGTACTCTCAGGTCTTTGATGTAAGTCATGTGTGTTGGGCTCCATTAAGCCATCTCTACAGAGATGAGGGAGATACTGAAATGGTGAAGTTAATGTCTTCTCCATTTTTTTGTCTGCAAAGTTCTTATAACTTATACTGTCTGAATTAATTCTCAATAATGTCTGATAGGTCTGACCAGTTTTCATCAGTCTTATGAGACATGACGATTGTGGCTCAAGAGTTGGGTGTTCGCCTTGTAATTGGAATGTTGCCGGTGCGAGCGCCGGCTCGGACAGTCTGGGTCGTTGTGTCCTTGGAAAGACACTTCACCCGTTGCCTACTGGTGGTGGTCAGAGGGCCCGGTGGCGCCAGTGTTCGGCAGCCTCGCCTCTGTCAGTGCGCCCCAGGGTGGCTGTGGCTACAATGTAGCTTGCCATCACCAGTGTGTGAATGTGTGTGTGAATGGGTGCATGACTGGATGTGTAAAGCGCTTTGGGGTCCTTAGGGACTAAGTAAAGCGCTATACAAATGCAGGCCATTTACCATTCTTATACAAGAAGGAAATTTTAAAAAAGAGAAATGACAGGCTCAAATGAGTCCAAAATAAAGAAAGCTCTAAGGTTAAGATTTATGCTGGTAATAGGAACTTCTGTGTTAAGCAAAATGCTTTTCTCTGTATTACATTGTTCTATAGATGGCTAAAGACCTCTTTGGGCCGTGTTTTGTTTTGCTGCCCCGGTTTTATTGCATTGCAGGTGTATGTGCAGCAGGTGTGGCTGGCTGCTGTGCAGTGCAGTAAAGGAGGAGGGATGGTCATGGTCAATATACAAGGAAAGAACCTTTTACACATGGCTCCAGTGCGGTACGCCTCTGGAAAATCCATTCAGGCACTCACGTACCCTGACACATGCTGACAGCAGGCACTAGACGTGCACACAAGTCACATAAATACAAAGATCCACACATTGAATGGAAGACATGTGGACACAAGAAGACCTAATAACATAAGCATGTACAGGGACCATTTCTTGTTGAATAAAAGGGACTTGTTGAGTACATGAAAGTCCAAAAGAAGGTTACTTTTCCTTACAAAGCATATGACGATCATAAGGATGAAAACAAAAAAGCTGCCATTATGGTTGCCACATATTATTATCAGTAATATACAGACTACCTTTCTGTACCAAAGTCTTTATGTAGAAATAGTTAGCTGCATCAAGCAGGACAAGTCAGAAGTCCATTTGATGACCTTATACTGTATTTAAAGAGAAAAGAGAGGACCACATATTTTACACACAGTGTGGCACAGTCTCATCAAACCTTACAATCCACCAGACAGTGAGTTTCAAGTTTATCCTTATACGTATGTCATCATTCTTTAAGTTCCTGAATTTGCTCTGTAGGCTCAGGTTTTCTGAACCTTTAATTTGCTTGTTTTAAAAAAGCAATAGCAAGTAGGCGTGATTAAAATGCTGATTCCCAGTTTACTCCTACAGTGCAAGAGTAAAAGTAAATGTAGCATCATTAAGCTAGTATGCTAATGTCCTTGGTATACATGTAGCTTAAGCTTAAGTAGCGAGCTAAACTTTGCTAGACTGCTAGCAAACACAAACACAGAAACTTAGTAACTTGCTGCCAGTACCCTGTAAACCAACATCAGCAAACCTAGCGGCTAATTCCAAGTGAACTTCTGTGGCTAGAAAAGTTAATTAACTTACTTGCATATGCTCGGCAGCTGGGATGTGGAGTTTTTGTAGGCAGATAGCTCCATGGTTCTGCCCAACAGAAGCTAACGTAATGAACTGTCGCTTTTATTGGCCTTGAAGTTTAGTTTGTGGATTCTAGGATTTAGATTCATTTAGATCTCCAATAGAGTCTCACATGTCATTTCTTCCTTCTTTTTTACTTTTTTTTTTTACACATCTGTGGCTTTTTCCTATTAACAGTCTGGCAGTGAATGGGCAGCTGACTTTCTGTCTTGCCTTGACAGATTTATAATTATTCAGCTGTTGTTGATATACCAATATCTGCTTTTTGTAGCACTGGGCATGGGATGAGGAGCTCTTTCTGTCTTTTTCTTTCAATTTTTTGCCCTTCTGTCTCTTTCACTCATTGTTAAGGTCACTCCACTTAGACTTTTCTTTTCCCTCTGCAGAGGGCACTCTCCCTCTTTTTCCTTCCTTCCCCTGCTTTGTCTTATTTCTGTCAATCCATAACCTTTTCTCTCTTATTCTGTTTTGATTTTTCTCATTTCATTATAAACATGTGCCACTTTCTTTGAAACTTTCCTCTTCCTGTCAGTGTTTCTCATCCACGCAGACCCCACATGTCAGTGTACACGGCATCACAGCGCACAATATAGACAGAGGAGGTGTTTGTGTCTGCATGGCTACATGCTTTTTTCCCTCCCTCAGTAATTAACAATAAGCTGAATTACTACAGGCAGAGATGTATAAGCTGTATGGCTCTGAGACCTCGGGGTTGTCTGAAATTGGAAACAGCGAACATTTGCTATCCCTCTCCTTTAATTGACTCTCTCTCACACACATACACACATTTTCTTCGTGAGTGTGAACTTAAGTACTTTCCCTAAGCAGCATTGTTATCCTGGCTCTCGACTGTTGTGTCTCCCACTCAAATAAATCTCCTCCTCTTTATCACTGAGCAACAAATATTTACGTCTACCCTAAATCACAGAGAAACATTCTCATGGCCTCCCTGATTAGCTGTGTCAGCCTCAGTGCTGGCGTGCCAGCGCAAGTTCATTTTTTGCCATGAATCATTGTCCAGCAACAGCCAATAAGACTCCTTTACTGACTCCCCCTGGTGCCCATGAGGCTTGTGAGTAATTACTATATTTACATCCCAGTGGATGGAGCCAAGCTGGCGGTCACCTGGGTAGCTACACAGGTATTCCTGTAGTACTGTGTAATTTTCATTTTATACCAGGGGGCAAGCTAAATATTTGCATTCCACCACAGGATGAGCCTCCCCCCTCGAAATACAAATTCCCTCACCGTTTAAGCCTTCCAGTGGCTCTTTTGGTACCTTTGAGAAATTTCTAGGTGTTGGTGGCCTCTACCCTGTCAGTGTACTACTGGGTGATATCATAGGTTAAGTTGTATTTGAGAAGGCATAAACCAAATTATCAGACGGTGTACTTGTACCCATAGGTTGGTGTTCCCATCGTGTGTCAGGTGTAGTGGACAGCTTCACACAGAGTAGGGGGAAGAGAGTCACTTCCTCCTCAGGCTTTGATGTCAAGACTCATTTCCTGTCGTCGGAATACTAGAAAGACTCGGGAAGGGGAGAAAAAACATGTTCTTTTGAATTCCCTGCTTTTGTTTTGGCTAGGAGCCTTGCTTATTACATGCCGAATAGTAATCACAGCAGCTGGGATTGTGTGAACTTCAAGCTCGTCAAAGCTTGAGAGGCTTCCACAATTCAGTGTAATGTTTTTCCGAGCATAATTTTATGAATAACTACTATGACATGGGAAAATATTACGATTCAGGACAAACGAGCGCTCGTTCCTCTCAATCAGGCTGTCGTTTGCTAGACGCACGTGTCTCGAGGACTCAAAACGGGACCAACGTCCGCATCTATAATCCATTTGTAAGAAATGTCAAGGCCGAGAGCTGTTAACAGGTCCCCTGGGAATAAAGCGGAACATTCTGTTATTGTTTTCAGAGAGGAAATAATCCGTTAACAGTAGGATGCACTCTGCTGGTTACCCTGTTTATTTCTTCTCAGAAGCAATTAGGGCCTGTTAATTAAGGCCATAAAAAGCGGGCTGAAATCACGCTCCGGGCATAGTCACAGCACTTAACCTGGCACATTCTGAGGAAATGAAGTGACGAGGTTAAATCACACGCTGGAAATGGAAAAGAAAAGTCAGCTAAAGAAAACCTGGTTTTCATCTGTGTGTGTTGGGGGCAGTAATACCTACTTGTTGCTTTGTCAAAGAGGAAGTTTGCTCGGGTAACATTATTCAAGCGGCAGATCACTCTAAATTGAAATGTGAAATGAAAACATTGGAGCGTTTAGGGCTAGTTTGGTTACCATTTCCTGAGAACCTTCATCAAGTTAAAAATGCAGTAATGAAAAATGACACCACCCTGCTAATAGAGTAAAAAACTTTATTCGGGTGTGTCATTAGTAAATAGAAAATGTGAGGCAGAACAGATGTGTGATTATTGTTTGAAGGATCTTGACTTGTAGCAGGGCCAGGTGACGAGTACTCATGGGTGAGGTTCTGATGGCACACTTTTTATTAGCGCTGCCACATCAGGCTCAAACATCTCTGTCTATACGCGAATGGAAATGTGCCCTTTCGCTATTGTCTATGTTAAATCTGCGTCAGCCTTCCTCTAATGTATTGTTAACAGATGTGTGCACGCACTTCTAATGTGCATATGAAACCATGTTTGAGTGTACCCTTTTGTGTAAAGGGAGGTACTTGTGTGCGAGTGCACGCATGTGTGTGGAGTTGCCTAGGGATCAGCACACCTGTGGGTGGGTGTTCATTACAGCAGGCCTGAGTGATGGCTTGGACCGCGGGAGGCCCTTGTTCATTGTCATCTCCATTCACTTAATTAGCCCTCGCTTTACAGGTCAGAGGAGACCACCGAAGACCCCCGCTCGTGTTGGCGAGAGCGCACACATGCATGTGGTTAAGATCGAGGTTTGCACTTGATACGGTGCCAGGAGGCAAACAAATGTGCATGTGACCTTATCATCAAACCACCTGCGCATAATTGTAGGGCCGATTAGACTGGCCGGCCCTTGTTTTTCGCTGATACATTGAAATTACAGTTTGGTGCTTGTTCAGGAACAGCGGTGCGGAACCAAATGTCTCTTTGTTTCTGGCTTTCACTTCAGGAGATTAGAAGCTGACCCGTTACTGGAAATGCGGGAAGCAGACCTCATTTGGCGTGGTGAAATGACACTGAGCTCAGATGCAAAAAAATATTTAGGGAAACTTTTTTTTTTCTCCCCACCCCCTCCCATTTTAAGACAATTAATACTTTGTGGTCGGGCATTTTTGTGTGTATGTGAACATGTGTTTCTCTGCGCTCCCCTGTGCGTGTTGGATTTAAGCTACTTATTAAATGACACAGCTATACCTCACCTTGGGCCTGGATCCACTTGGCCTCCAGCGATGAGAGAAGAAACAGCATGAAAGTGATATAGTAGCAGTGGTGGTGGTGGTGAGGAGGGAGGCGGGAAGGTGTGCAGTATGTTTTTCGAGGGGGGAGGATGTTAAGAATAAAAAAAAAAAAAACAGTCTATGAAACTGAGAGCGTGCGGTTGAGGGTGTGTGCCGTGTGTTTTCACTATGAGTGTTTGCTTCAGTTTGCGAAATTGTGTCTCTGACTAAAAACATCACACCCGTCAATGTCATACTCAAATATGTCTTAGAATTTCTTTGCCTAAAACCCCCCCAATATGACCACAATTTAAAACTGAACACACACAACATAAGAACCTATTCGACTGATGTCCCGATCTGTCTTAAAGTGTGGTACAATATACATTTTTAGATGCGTTTTCAGAATGAGTTGGTTTCATTGATATCAATGAAACAATCTTTCTTTTTTTTGTTCACTTCAAAAAAACAACAGATCTTTTCCGGGTGTGTAACTGACTTGTCAGCTAATAACATTTCATTTATTGGAGTCAGTAGTATTTCTGCTCTTTGCTCACTGACTTACACCACCCCGCTCCCTCCACCGTGCTCACATGTGTTCTGGCAGCGTCTCAGGGCCTGGGGATGGTGAAACCAGGGGAGGAGGAGGAGGAGAAGAAAGAAGAGGGTGGGTGGTTGTATGGGCGGGCAGCCTCCCTCAGCTCCTCTTCCCTTCCCTCTTTCGGACCTGTCAGGCAGGCAGCCAGGGAGTAATGTGGAAATGTGGCTGGCTGGCGTCGACTTGATTAAGTCTGCGCACGTGTCTCTGCAGAGAGGAGACTCCAGGCTTAATCACCCTTAGCCCTGACACTCTCCACCTCCTCCTTCACTCTTTCTTTTTCTCTCCATATCTCTTTTTTCCTCTTCTCCTCTGTTACTTCTCCTTTTTACTCCTCCCACTCCAATGCTGAAGGCAAAAAGTTTTTTTCTCCCCCTTCTCTCTCTCTCTCTCTCTTCCTCTTTCTGCTGATTTTTGTTTTTCAGAGCTTTTCCCCTGACCTCCTCTCTCTGTGTGTAACTGACTTTTCTTTTGTTTGTGAAGCCCCTCTTTCACTCTCCCCCCCCCCCCCCTATCACACCCCCTCCCCCATTGTTTCACATATATGCCACATATCAGTTGCTATATGTATCCTGTGTTTCCCCTAGCACAGCAATGTACACCACGCACAGTTGGACAAGCACAACTCCTGACAGCTCCAAGTTACCTCACCTCCTGCATGGAGACGATTTAATGTATGAAATATCCTCCCTCCCTGGACTGGTCTCTGGCCAGCTATAGTATACAAAAGCCCAGTCTCATGGCAATTTGTGAAATGGTCATGAAATGTAATCTATTTTTTATGCACAGGATACAAATTTTCCATTTCTGAGTGGCATCCAGCACAAGGTTAAACCTTTTTTGTCAGTTACTTGAGCACCTAGTGGTCTAGCAACAAAAAGAGTTCTGCTTCCTCCTCTAGGAAAACATCTAGATCCAGAGCAACAGTTGTAAGTCAGGGCTGCTCTGGGGTCAGGGGTTCAACTATGCTCTACCATTTGAGGCATACATACTAATATCTCTTCATCATATTGGCAAAAGGGCATAAAATGCACTGGTGTGACATGTAATTCAAACCAGCACCCTGTGATTTAAAAAGTTATGTTTCATCTTGGTGGATAATTCAAAAGTATTACTTTGTTTTATTAGTAGTATTTGTGTTTATTTTTTATATCCATGCAGTATCCATGTATATGAATGATTAGATGGGGATTACACACTATCACACTGGACTGAGATACACAAGTCTTTCCTCTAGTATACTATACACCCAGTTATATTCTGACTATTATACTAAGCTCTTAGGAGGTACGGAGGGTATGGATTAATAGGGTACGGTTTAATATTAAAGCAGAAATTTGATGAACAATAGTCAAAATGGCATGAGATCAAAAGTGATTATTACAAGATTCTTATGTATTAAATTTGCACTGAAAGACTACGATTGCTAATGCAACAAAAGCAGCATTACTTTTGTCATTATTTTAATACAGTCCATTTTTTTTGTCTGAGATGACTGCCAGCTTAATAAAATCTAGTTTACACTAACACTTGCACTCTTAACTTTAGGATATCCCTTCAACAGTTTTGGAATATGTGCTAGAAGCTAGTGATAGTAACTTTGCCACTTTGCTAACACAATCATCAATATAAAGGCACAACATGTATAATTCTATATTTTACTCTATACACTTAATATTTTTTTGTGGCAATATAAAGCAAAGTCCAAGTCTTCTGCTTTTTCTGTAAGCAGTGTTGTGAACAGATGCCAGTAAAAGTCATATATGAATAAAGGCAATGGACTAGCTAGCTTACTAGCTTTTAGCATAAGTAGTAGCTTGGTCCTTTTCTGAGCTGTAGGCTAAAGTGTATTTGTTTCAGTCTTTTCTATGATTTAGGGTTTTTTATGTTTGTTTGGGGTAAATTAATAACCTTTTAAATAAAGTCATTTTTGTTCTGACAGTTCAACAGGTGGGTTTTAAGTTAATGCCTTGAGGGTCTTTTAACAAAAACCAGGACATTTTATTTCAGAGTCCTAGTTTGCTGATACACCTCCTTTCATTTCGCCATTCTCTAGGTGAGTATTTAAAGTACTTGTGCAACATAAACTTCATATGCTTACTTTGCTCCAGTAATGACAATGGGAGTGCGAGGGAAACTTTTTAATTATACCAATTTTCTACACAGCCTTTAACTTTGAAGCGGTGAGCTGGTGTAGCATTCTATGTTAGCAAATAGAAAGCCTGAAATTATTACATTTCTCAATTTATTGTTATCCAAAGTATATTTCTTTTGCCTGTTTGAGTTTTTAAACTTGGAGGTCAGTGGCAAGCCGTGACTGTCTGTTTTGTGTAGTATGGGAGGGCAAACAAGGCAGTCCTAAGCTTTCCAAAAGCAACATGCCTAGTCATCATTTTACTCACTAACTTCGAGATACACAAGGCTCTGTACATTTTGCCAATAGGAGCTTTGCCATGGTTATGTACACATCTTGTTTTAAACACAGACACATGAAAAGACTGCACACGGAGATCCAGCACCTCTGTCAGTGCTGCCTGCTTCTGCATTGAGTCAGCAGGGTAAATGTAGAAGCAACAGCATATGCAGGGTCTTTGCTTGATCCGTCACATTATCCCAGCGTGATAAATGATTCTGTTAACACATCAAGTTGGCTCTTCAAAGCTCCCAATGTTCCCACCTCCACAATGTGGTTCCAGCAATCCAACCCATGCGTTGATAATTTACCCTGAAAAAATTGGCCGGGAACAAGCGTCCAATTATGGCTTTGCACCCTGTTCCCAGCGCCTCATAACCGAGCTCTTTGAAAACAGGATGAATCCCACACTTCTTTTGCTTCTCTTGCTTATTTCAGTATTTGTGTTTTCTTTCTTTCTTTTTTTAATCACTGTCCCATGTGATTTTGAATTTTTCTTTCGGTTTGATGTAGATGTGACAGGCTCTGTCATTCACGGTTACCTCACACGCGTGTTAGGTAAAGAATGTTAACAGATATCAGCTGATCTCAAGTTAGTTTAGTATAATGACAAATAAATGCCTTTGAAAACTACAGTCTGTCATTTAATGCTCTGGGCTCTGAGCCAGCATTTTGGTTTTTCCTGTCTGTCAGCACGGAGCTGTATTGGAAAGTCATGTTTCATCATTTCCTTGCAGACTGCATCATGTTGTTAGGTCAGTGTTTGTATATCATCATAATACTATATTATTTACACAAACAATGGATGATTCTCTACATCGGTTTCAAATTTGTACGCTAAAATTTACACCTTAAGTTTCTCAGTTCTCAGGTTTAAAATAACTTTGCAAATATGAAGGATTGTTTGACATGTTGTTACTCTGAGGTATGATTTCAATGGATCACATTAGTTCTTCTGCATTATGTTTCAATTTTGGAGTTTAGTTATTCTTCTTGGCTAATGAACTGAACTCTCAGTTTACTGTGCTTTGTTTTTGGGGTTGGCAGCTGCTCCTGTTTTCAGCTTTGTCCTGAATGTTCTGGCTGTTGTTTGTTCTCACACTCAAATTAGATTTCATGTCTTTTGGAGCTCAATCTGAGGATCAGCAGATCTGGCCGCTCACTGTTGTATAACGTGGGAAAACACACAAATATCACTCAAAATGATTTCAAAACGCGCTCGAACTATATTCCCACAAACATTCGAACATATTTGATTACTTCACGTGTCTTTGTTGATAAGTTGTTGAAATGCAAGTTAATAGTGATGCCGTTTACTGTATAATACTGCATAAAGTCCAAATCCTAAAAGTATCTGATGACGTTTTACTTTATTTTTACTTTACTTTATATCTTTTTACAGGATGTTAAAACAGCTGTCCAGCAGCTTTTGAATAACACTTAAAACATGTAAGGCATTGGAAGCAAAGGCATATAGTTTTTAAAGGAGCTTAAAAGATCTGATACAGGCCCATAATTCTCCCTGACACACTCCCCTCTCACATCTCATTTCACCAGAGAACATTAGGGAGGTCAATTTGACCAATCATAGACCCTGTTGCACCCACTGAGCCATCTGATCATCTTCCACCTCCTCCCGGGCCCATGAACTCTTAGTGTACAGTCATCTGATCCCACTATAGCAGCGAGCAGTAGAGGTCCTGACTTGGACTTCTTTTTAATGCAACACTGTTGCTTCATTTTGCTGCATTGGTCTCTGATCACATGAAAAAAAACTGATATGGATTATCATGTTTTCAGACTTTCCTTGAAGGTTTACATTATATTACAGGGCTTCTGAATCTTTTCACAGCTGCATTATGGAGTGATTTTTGCATACCTGAGACCAGTTCCTCTTATATATACAATGCTGTGAAAACGTAATCACCCCCTTCCTGATTTCTTACTTCTTTGCATATTTGTCACACTGAAATGTTTCAGATCATTAAACACATTTTAATATTAGACGAAGATAACCCGAGTATATCCAAAATGCATTTTTAAAGTGATGTGCCTTTGTGAAAAAGTTAAATCACAAATTAACTGTGATTAACTGTATATTTTATAAAAGATTATTTTAATTACAGCTAACAACATGATTGCTGATTACTGCCAGACCTGCTGAATCAATTCGGAACACATCATTACACGATCCAAAGATCCAAAGCTGAGAAACAAAGTCATTGACATCTATCAGTCTGGAAAAGGTTATGAAGCCATTTCTAAATTTCTGGGACTCCAGAAAATCACAGTGAGAGGCATTATACACAAATAGAGAAAACTTGGAACAATGGTGAACCAACCCCAATTGGCCAAAATTACTCCAAGAATGCATCAACAGCTCATCTGCAGGCTTCACTTGCCTCAGTTAAGGTCAGAATTCATGATTCAACAATAACAAAGAGACTGGGCAAAAACAGCTTCCATGGGAGAGCTCTGCTGAAAAAGAACAAAAAGAACACAAAGGCTGGTCACACAGTTTCCAAAATATGATGATCCCTTAAGACTTTTGGGGAAAATATTCTGTCAACTGACAAGACAAAAGTAGAATTTTTGGAAGGTTTGCATCTATTTCTTTCATTTCATAGAAAGAACATTATCCCAACAGTCAAACTGTTGATGGTAGTGTGATGATGATCTGGGGTTGCTTTGCTGCCGCAGGACTTTAACAACTTGTTTTATTTGATGGAACCATGAATTCTGCTCTCTATCAGAAAATCCCGAAGGAGAAAAGTTGTCCTGAAACTTCAGCTCACTCGGGTTGTGTACTCGGACAATGATTCAAAACATACCAGCAAATCCACCTCTGAATGACTCAAAGACACAAAATGATTATTTTGGAGTAGTCTAGTCAATGTCCAGACTTGGATCAGATTAAACAGACCATTAATGCTCGAAAATCTCCAATGTGATTGAATTAAAACAGTCCTAAAAAGTACACACAATGGTGTGAAAGACTCATTGCCAGTTCTCACAAATGTTTAATTTCAGGGTAGCACAACCAGTTTTCACTCAGGGCAAGGTATGTTTTGAGCACGATCTGATATCGTTGTGTTGGTGTTGTTCCCAGATCATCATACTAAATGTTATTCCAGGATCAACATTGCAAGTGACCAATCAGAATGTTGTGATGTCATACTTTTGCGACTTTGGGAAAAACCGCCGTAAAACAAAAAACTTTACTTAAGCTGCAAGGAACCGCTTCTGTCCGCCGATCAACGGACCCTGACCCTAACCGTAACCCTTTAATAAACGGTAAGCAGAATTGATATTGTCCTTGCAACATTGAAATTTCATAAATGCACGAATGGCTTGGCGCGCAAAAGAATAACGTCACAACAATGTGATTGGTCACTTGCAAAGTTGAACCTGGAACAACATTTTCATGATGACCTGGGAACAACACCAACACGAGGATATCAGATCATCCATGTTTTGATGACTACTGTACCTTCATAAAAGCAATAATCATTTTAAAACTGCGTTTTATTTACCCTGGCTATTTTTGTGTAATATGAACGTTTGTTTTGATGATCTGAAAGATTTCAGTTTCAAATATGCAAAAATTAAAAATTAGGAAGGGGGCAAACACTAACACATATACGCACGTGTGCTAAATACCTCACCTAGGAGGTGTCCAGGAGGCATCATGGTCAGATGCCCAAACCAGCTCGACAGGCTCTTTTTGATATGGGGGAACAGCAGCACAACTCAAAGTCTCTCTTGAATGACTGAGCTCCATACCTAAGGGTGAGCCCACGTAAAATGAATAATTTATGCATAGAGAAGGATTCGCTCTTTTGTTTGATTTTTAATTTGACAAAACCATAATCAATACCACTCAATCGACACCATTTCTATCTAAGCTTTTAAAGTTGAATCCCTCTCGGTCCACTATCAAATGGTGAAAATCGTAATAAATGGATGCAAGGGTGGATGATTTAATATTTATACTGTATGAACAACAACAGCAGATCACTAGTGAAAACAGTACTTCTAGATTTAGTGCAGACTAAGTGTGTCAGTGATACAACCTCATTGAGGCTTTCTCAGCTTTCCTGTCTGTCTGCCTGACTGACTCTCTGTCTGCTTTTGTGTGTTTGGACTGCTGCTATAATTACTGTCCAGGCAGGGGTGGACCTGGAGACAGAGGCAGTGTGCTAATTGAATGTTGGAGCAAGAACGGAAGCTATTAAAACAAGCCTGCCAAGACGTTCTCAGCCTCATCTGCTACCATAAATCCATACCGACCATTACGACTGCTGCTACTACTTCCTCCACCGCTCCATCTCATTTTGTCTCTGTCATTCCCTCCAATAATGTTCCTTCTTCTTTTTCAGTACTCCCAGTCTTTGGATAAGGTATTTTATTAACCAAGTAGGCTTGTGTGTCTCATGTGTTTTTATTAGCTTGTCTCTTGTTTTGTATCACTGCACAGCTAAATGAAGACCAGAGGTAGACTAAGGATATCGATGGATCTGCTAATAAGCCAACCTTTTCCCACTATTTTCTTCTAATGTTTTGAAAGAAGCCTTGCCTCACAACTGTATTTCTCTTCTGAAATCCTCCCTTCCCCTCTCCCATCCAAACAAAAGTGCTGTTGCAATGATTTAAAGATAATAAAGTTCTAGTTTTCCTTTATTTTCAGCATTTAAACTATGGGGAATATGAGAAGACAAATGGCCTCTGCAGGGTTTGACGAGCAGGCCCCTTAAGCTTCGGGATTGCAGTCTCTCTGCAGACTCTCTTTCCATGTCTTTTTGCTAAATAATCAAAATGAATCTCTGTGTGTCTCTCCATGTTTGTAGTTTGTGCACGAGAAACACAAACAGGATGTACCATGAGGAAAGTAAAATCTGTTCAGACTGAAGCTGCCTTCTGTTGGACCAGCATTTGGGTTTGGCAGCATTTTAATTTAGAAAATAAATTTAAAAAATACTGTACGCTGTGTCTGAACAAACTGGGCTTACAAATGCAATTTGGTTTTTACTTCTTAATGGGTTTTTGGTTTTTCTGTGTTTTTCGACTGGTTGCTTAGTCTTACGTGATTAGTCACTAGTTCTTTGACTTTATGTCTTTCTCTCAAGGTAAACAGATCTAAAATAATTGACAGTGACATCCACTGACTGGATGGCTTCCCATAGTTGAAATCAGGAACAAAAAGCCTAACCACTGTAGAAAGGCCTAATTAAACAGTGGTCTTTAATGTTACCCCTTCCACCCCTCCACTGTAGACCCAGCCACACATGAATGAAAGAATAATTCCCTTTTGAAAGCAAGCTCTGTTTTATAATCTATAACCAATGGAAGGCTCTTGGCTAAGAAGGTCCTCAGGTCACACTCCATCTCTTCCTTTCTCTTTTCTCTCTTTTTTCCCATCTCTGTTTTTCCCCGTCTTCTTCTTCTCTGTCTCCCTGCTGCTTCCATGGTCTGGGTAAGCAAGGCAGGGCTGTGACAGTCACCTCTTCATGCTCCCTCAAGAGCGAGGTAGGGCTAACTGTCCTTGAATACATTCACACACAACCTCCCATGAATGACCATGTGTTGGCATGACCAACCACTGGGCTCATGTGCTTGGATTACTGGACTGCTATGAATGAGAAACAGCCAATTTAATCCAAAGATGGTGGCTGAAGTGGGGAGGTGGGGGTGGGTTTAAGTGCTTAGGGGCCTTACTACCTGGGGTTATTTGAGAAAAAAAAAATCAAGGGTCCATGCACCCCTCACCTCACTTCTGCCCACCATCCAAAAACCTCCCCACCCAGGCAAGAGGACCCCCCTGACTGGCAACAGTAAATAGATTATTTCTATTTCATCCTTAATCCTCCTAAATAGCAACAAATCCTATTAGGCCATGAATTATAAATCCTCTTCTTCCACTAAACTCAATCACCCATCCATCTTCATGTATGTATGCACAAACATTACCCATACATACACATTTTCTCGGGAATGTTGGTCTAAACAGGGCAGGCTGTGAATGTGATGGACATCCACATGACATGTTAGTGTGCCTATATATTTGCTGTTTGTTAAATACTGGTACATGTAGATGTCTGTGGGGCCACTAGTGAGGCTTACTTCTCCTCCCACCTGTCATTTTGGGCTGAGTCAGTCACCCAAGCTTAAACACAGATACAAACAGCAGGCGTAGATTAGTCTCATATACACCAGAGTCAGGAACTTACCAATGCTTGTGAGAGTGTATGCTTTTATACATTATCCTAAATTACCTGATTGTGTCAGTACACTCAGTGCTTACTTTTATTTTTATTGCTCTAAAAGACAAGAGCATAATGGTGAAATGCAAGCCGCGTCAAGCACAGAAACAACTACATTACACTGCTAACAAAATTTCGGCTATTTTTTAGAGGTGGGAATCACCATATATCCCACGATACGATATTATCACGATACTTAACGCACGATACGATATTATTGCAAAATTTAAAAATATTTTGCGATATTCAGATTCTGTACATAAAGGTAAACTTTATCAATATTCATTTTATCTAATATCAAAGTCTCGCACTCAGTCTTTCTCTCATTTCAGTCAGTTTTATTGTTGACAAACTGAACAGTTTGTATTACAGGGAGTGCAGAATTATTAGGCAAATGAGTATTTTGTCCACATCATCCTCTTCATGCATGTTGTCTTACTCCAAGCTGTATAGGCTCGAAAGCCTACTACCAATTAAGCATATTAGGTGATGTGCATCTCTGTAATGAGAAGGGGTGTGGTCTAATGACATCAACACCCTATATCAGGTGTGCATAATTATTAGGCAACGTCCTTTCCTTTGGCAAAATGGGTCAAAAGAAGGACTTGACAGGCTCAGAAAAGTCAAAAATAGTGAGATATCTTGCAGAGGGATGCAGCAGTCTCAAAATTGCAAAGCTTCTGAAGAGTGATCATCGAACAATCAAGCGTTTCATTCAAAACAGTCAACAGGGTCGCAAGAAGCGTGTGGAAAAACCAAGGCGCAAAATAACTGCCCATGAACTGAGAAAAGTCAAGTGTGCAGCTGCCAAGATGCCACTTACCACCAGTTTGGCCATATTTCAGAGCTGCAACATCACTGGAGTGCCCAAAAGCACAAGGTGTGCAATACTCAGAGACATGGCCAAGGTAAGAAAGGCTGAAAGACGACCACCACTGAACAAGACACACAAGCTGAAACGTCAAGACTGGGCCAAGAAATATCTCAAGACTGATTTTTCTAAGGTTTTATGGACTGATGAAATGAGAGTGAGTCTTGATGGGCCAGATGGATGGGCCCGTGGCTGGATTGGTAAAGGGCAGAGAGCTCCAGTCCGACTCAGACGCCAGCAAGGGGGAGGTGGAGTACTGGTTTGGGCTGGTATCATCAAAGATGAGCTTGTGGGGCCTTTTCGGGTTGAGGATGGAGTCAAGCTCAACTCCCAGTCCTACTGCCAGTTTCTGGAAGACACCTTCTTCAAGCAGTGGTACAGGAAGAAGTCTGCATCCTTCAAGAAAAAAATGATTTTCATGCAGGACAATGCTCCATCACACGCGTCCAAGTACTCCACAGCGTGGCTGGCAAGAAAGGGTATAAAAGAAGAAAAACTAATGACATGGCCACCTTGTTCACCTGATCTGAACCCCATTGAGAACCTGTGGTCCATCATCAAATGTGAGATTTACAAGGAGGGAAAACAGTACACCTCTCTGAACAGTGTCTGGGAGGCTGTGGTTGCTGCTGCACGCAATGTTGATGGTGAACAGATCAAAACACTGACAGAATCCATGGATGGCAGGCTTTTGAGTGTCCTTGCAAAGAAAGGTGGCTATATTGGTCGCTGATTTGTTTTTGTTTTGTTTTTGAATGTCAGAAATGTATATTTGTGAATGTGGAGATGTTATATTGGTTTCACTGGTAAAAATAAATAATTGAAATGGGTATATATTTGTTTTTTGTTAAGTTGCCTAATAATTATGCACAGTAATAGTCACCTGCACACACAGATATCCCCCTAAAATAGCTAAAACTAAAAACAAACTAAAAACTACTTCCAAAAACATTCAGCTTTGATATTAATGGGTTTTTTGGGTTCATTGAGAACATGGTTTTTGTTCAATAATAAAATTATTCCTCAAAAATACAACTTGCCTAATAATTCTGCACTCCCTGTACAGTCTAGTGCAACTTAACTGAATGCAACCATCTGGTACAATTATAGCTATTCTGAACTATGCAATTTATGATAACTATGCAGCCCATTCAGCAACTGAAGAATTTGAAAGTAAATTAAAACAAAACATAATTTTACATTAAATAAAAAAGTTTTAAACTTAATTAAAATAAAACATGTCTTAAATTAAAAGAAGTAAACTGTCATGTTTATTGCTGCCAAAAAAAAGTTAAACACATTTGGACAGTGAAGGAATGTCAGGATTCTTGCTCAGAAAAAGGATCAACATGCTCTGAAGTCAGAGTTCCAGTCCACAAAAACTTTTTTTTGTAACAAAATATCGATTTGTGCTGTCCCTGTATCGATACATTATTAGCAAACAAAATATCACAATACTACACAGTATCGATTTTTTCCCCCACCCCTACTATTTTTAAGCATCTGCACTGACGGCAACCTGCATTTCAACCTCTACATGCTTCTATAGTAGAATCACTTTGGCTGTAGCTGTTGTTTCTTTGGGCTGTTGTTTTTTCCTTTTAAAGCACATACCTTTTTTTCAACTTTGGTTTATTTTTTTGGCTTTGTGTCATTAGGATAGTGTGTGGAAGATTTATACTGTTAACTGATATTTATGAGACAGTGCAGTCAAGGTCATCTTACAGAGTAACAAGATAGTAATGTATGGAATAATATTTAATTACTCAAAGAATAGAATTCTTTGAGTAATTAAATAATATACTGCATTACTTTTAAGACGAGTAACGAGTAATGTGTAGCATGTTTTTTTTTTTTAAATAACCACATCACTGCATATAAACTACACATAAGGAAATTTACTCTATAAAGTTTCTATTACACTACTGGGACCTCGTTCAGGGACGTTTTTGCACTCACAGATCCACAGTTACCAGCATCATACGTACCACCAATGTTTGGTCAAAGTTTTATCAGGTAATGAGCCCGGTGGATCCTTCACCACCAATGAAGCAGAAAGGCCAGCAGGTTGGCAGAAATCTGTTCCTGTAAACGCTTGCGTAATCTCATGGCCAGCACCAAGTTCCTGAAGATAATGCAAAAGCAGCTATTTAGACCAGAACAAGGTCTGACAGAAAATAGGGGATCATTAACTACAAAACGATGCAGTTCTCTAATTAGACTCTCTTTGAAGAATAGTTACCACCACATCCCTCTCTTTAGGCTACACCTCAGGCTGGAACATTAACCCCAAAAACCCTGAATAATGCTGGTCTCATCTTTGAGGTTGCTATTCCCAGAGTCGTTCTTACTTCTGAGTTTGTTGATGACAGGAACTGGGAAAACGAGTCAACCAAGTTTTAAATGTCACGTTTAACCAACTTAAATTGCATTCTTAAAATGTCTGTGTACATGATTTTGTCTATATTCTTTCAGAGTAAATCTTAATTTTTTGCGGCTTATGTACTCGAGTAAAAAGCAAATCTCCCACAGGTTTAGTTCAAATTGGTTTGGCTTTTCCAACAGAAACCTCGTCACCCAAATTGTTTTGATCATTTGGCATTTAGAACTACACGAACAAGAGTTCAGTGGTCATTACACGACTTGTTAAAAGTGTGCTCTTCTCCAATCTTCTCTCTGCGTGGTGGGAAAAGAGCTGCGACCGTCTCTTTTCTCTGCAAATAATGACAGGTTGGGAGATTCTGCATCATTAACGTTAAACGTGGGTGGAGCTTTTCCGAGTGTGCTGGGACGTCAGCTGCCTCTCGAGACGAGTAATTTTCCTTGGTGGGATTCTTTCACACGCTTCGGGAGAGGAGACTTTAAGGCTTTGATATTCAGAGAAATTCTGTGGCAGTGAATGTGAAAGAGCAAATTACTGAATTTATTTGTATTTTTTTTGCTTTATACATTACTCCATATCTATATACGGAAACATGAAAACAGTAATTTGATTGTGTGTTTGCGAGGTGATGGTGAAGACAGATTGTAAAGTATCTCTGGCGTCTCCCCCTCGTTTTTTCTGTCTCCGAGGCCACACACATCAAACAGGGCTCGCTCGTTCTGTTCTCTCTTTGTCATCAGCTCTTAATGGGTGCTGGTCTTTGATGTGGTTGGGTTGCTGCTATTGTCTCTGGCATGTCTTGATCAGTGTCTATTGATCTGGGAAGAGTGGACATGAAAACAACTGGAGCAGGCCCATGGGGAGAAGGGAACCTATTGTAGCAGAAAGCAGATTTAAGTGGTTGCATCTGACACTATTGCACGTATGGCAGATTTTCAGGTTCACGTTCTGACTGAGTCGAGTTTAAATTAAAGATTAAATTAACTGCAGCCAGACTGAAGAATAAGCAAAAACAATGAAGCAAGTCAGAATAATGGAGGAAGTTGTAAAGTGAGTCAAACAACGACTCAGAGTGTGGAAAATGTGTTTGCAGCTATAAAGAAAGTAGCCAAGGTTAACTTAGCCTTCATACTTATTTGGTTGCCTGGTAACAGAAAGAGAAAAGAAAGAACCTGGTTGTGATGAATCAAAGGTTGGGTGACAGTGGAGAACAGGCAGAGGCAGAACTGGTTTAATAGTGGGTTCCAGTTGAACTTGGAAAGTTGGATTTCATACTTGGACAGAACGGCAGATTTTGCCCCGACCCCAAAATCTGTTTTTTACCATTACCTGTGAGCTCTACACTGTTTAAAAAAAACATCTTAAAAAAACGGTAATATTTCGGCAGCTGGGGTGCCAAACTACTACCGTAAAATAACAGAAAACAACTTCCTCATAAAAATACGTTATTTCCAGTAATGACAATACAGTTTGTTGCGCTAATTTTACATGGGATCTTGCCTTTTCAAGTGATTTTAAACATTAAATTAGGAAAATGTTAATGTGATTAAACAATGAAATTATCTATAAATAGGGGGAAAAAAACAAATCCTAAAAAAACAGTAATATTCCGGCAGCTGGGGCGCCAAAATACTACCGTAAAATAACAGAAAATAACTTTCTCGTGAAAATACAGTTATTTTCAGTAATGAAAATAGAGTTTGTTGCGCTAATTTTACATGGGCTTCTGCCTTTTCCAAGTGCTTTTAGACAGTAAATTAGGAACAATTTAATGTGATCAAACAATGAAATTACCTATAAACAAGGTCAATGAATGTGGCAATATGAATCCTAATACGTAAATGTACAGAAATATACAGTTAATTTAAATAATAATGGATTGCATGCCCTGGGACAGACTGACAGAGGCGAGGCTGCCATATCGCACCATCGGCCCCTCTGGCCATCACCAGTAGGTGAAGAGTCTTGACCACGGACACAATACCGAGAGTGTCCAAGCCGGGGCTCGAACCAGCAACCTTCTGATCACAAGGCAAACTGCCAACTCTTGAGCCACGATCGCTCTAAATAGCAATTATAATAATACTTATGTGATGTAACACAAGCTTATAGGAATCATGTTATATACTTTTCCATAGCATTACATTTGAATTCAACAGTTCAATCTTTCAAATAACGGACAGATATTTGTGAAATCATGATACATTTGTGAATGCATTTTAACAATCTAAATATGCATATGTACAGATTTGAAATATGAAATCACAGTCTATTTACGTAACTTTAATGATATTCTAGAAGAACAGAACAAAACTGTAAAATGCACAGTAAAATACTTTTATATTAGGATTTTTTCCTACAGTACTGCCATACAAAAAAAATATATTTAAAAAACAAGTGAATTGTGTTTTACTATATTTACAGTGATGTTATGTTATTTTACCTTTGACATGTAAAATCACAGTCTACTTATGTAAATTTAATGATATTCTAGGAAGACAGTACAAAACTGTAAAATATACAGTAAGATACTTTGACATTACTATTTTTTGGAACAGTGTAGAGTTCATCATACACAAAGCTGTCCAGTGTGCATCTGCGGTAATGTAAGTATGTGCAAAACGATTTGCAGTGAGTTTCAGTGAACAGATACTGCTAACAATGGCTACCCTGGTTTGTTTGTACTGCTCAACTCGTGTAACATCAATTCCAGCTCCAACTTCCAAGATAAATGGAAAACAGCATATGTCCTATTCCCCTTTTTTGTATGGCATGGAAATACTCAGGAAAATTTACCCGAAACCTTAGATTGTGGTTACATGTATTAGAGATTTTTAGAAGTCATTGAAGAATTCTGTATTTTAGAGAAAATGTGGTAGCATTGCTTAAATTAGAGTTGCAATCCTCCTCGTTTTAAACACTCAGTGAATGGCATGCCATCACTTAGATCAAACATTTTTGAAAGAATGTAATCATCTTATCCTTCCAAGATATGATAAAAAAAATATGCCTGTTTTTGAGGAGAACTGAAGAAGAGCACATCTCTTTGATGGACCAAAGCGCCAGTTATATAAAGCTTATCTCACAGAGACAGATGCAGACACACAGAGACACACGCACACACACACACAGGCCAGCAGACTTGCTGGGCCCTGCCTGTAGTGTAGCACATGCGTGTCTAGGGTTGCTTTCTCCTGACTGACTCCAAGGTTATTGCTGCACACCATGGAAGCACAGGATATTTGATGGTCCCCTGCCAAAGACAGAGTCGGGGTCATGGGGCATAGGAGGGTAGGTTGCCATTGACAACTCAGAGGTCTCCAAAGTGACCATTTGAAACTGGGGTAGAGAGAAAACTTATTAAGAGAGAAGGGTCAATGGGAAGCCATGGGGCTAAATCTTTCACCAGTTTTGAAGCGAGGGTCAGGGCTAGTTCATAACTGCAGCAACGATGGCTCACCTATGACTTCTACAGTGGACCTGAAGAATAGCGAGTCTGTTGAGAAGAACTAGAAACCGGGATTTAATCCTCACAATTAAAATACACACAACCAAGCACGAGTGAATCATACAGTGCAGGACAATGGAAAGAATATTGAAGTCGTCGGGGGTAAAATCTGAGCTCTGCTGGCTCAAGAGAAGTTCCCAGGATAAACTGTGTCAAATCTTCTGCACAGATACACACAAAGATGGGAAACAAGAAGAGAGAAGATGTTGTAGTAACACTTTATTATATAGCCTGCAACTGAGGGCGTAGTTACCCTGTAATTTTCAATATGTTTTACTTAAAATTAAAATATAACTATATTTACCTAGACATATTTAAAAGTTGATACGCTAGGGGGGTCTGGAGGAAACAAAGAAATTATTCTGTTGTAAGTAAATGTAAGTAGTATTGTAAGTAATTTTAAGTACTGCATAATTTTGCTGACAAACGATATTTTCTCATCTTATATCATAAATACTTTTTTGGTCATGGGCTATATTAAGGTGTTACTTTTGACGTATTTATTTATTTTATGGTGTTTGTTAATATTCATTATATTGGGGTGCATGATGGATTTTCTAATATTCAGTTGTACTGTACTTAAAATTACTTATAGTATTATATGTGTCTCATTTTCCTTAAAATACCAAGAAGTTAGGCAAGTACAGAGTAATTATGACATAAGATGGAGAAATGTTGTTTGTTTTTACCAGGTAATTATGCAGTTCTTAAACTTAGTTACAGTATAATTATTTCTTTGTTTTCTGTACTTTTCAGACTTTTTACCTTCTTATTCTAGTGTGCCTGTCTTTGAGTATTAATATGTAAATATAATTACATAATTGCATTTCAAATAAAATGTATTGAAATATATTATGAAGACTTGCACAAGACACCTGTACACAGTTTGATAGAAAAGGATTTTTAAGATTTAAGATTTTAATGGCAGTGTCAGCTAGTAAAGTAAAAGTAAGAGAGGAAAGGAGGAAAACCAATCCAAGGTGCCATGTTATTTCATAGTGGATGACTTAGGGAAGCTGAAAAATTAAACGACAAATGGCTTAAAAGGTTTTAAAAAATAAATCATCATCGGATCTGGACAGGAAAGAAGACGCGTGCTTAAAGTAACATTAGAAGTCTGTCAAGTCAATGCTGCAACACCCAGATGGACTTAAGATAAATATTACACCACGCTATAATTTAAAAAAGAAATCTGAATGTTGCAAAAGTCTCTGATTATCAATACTGAATCAAACTGTAAAGAGTTGTTAAGTTTTAGGAGGTTTTGACTTAATTTATATGTTTTATTGCTGCTCTGGGTCCTGTTTTTCCACCCAGTCCTCAAAGTGCAACAGAGAAGTAAAGGCAGGCTGTCTTCTTTGGAGCTTGTAACCCCGGAAGAACTCGGAGTACTGTAACACTTTGGGCTCCTACATACCACTGTAGTCCTGCAGGTCAGGGTTGGTGGAACCTGCATTTAATAAAAAGGAAATCTGGCTTCTTTATCTGCATTACGACTTCCTTATTACAATTTCTTCTTTCAAATGTTACGCTAACTAATGTTACCAGCAGGTCATCATAACTAGAATACAATGGTAGACAATTGAAGATGACTTTTCGGTGCTGCCATCGTTAAAAACAAGATACCAGTATTGCGTGGTGAGCGGTTAGGCAGACCACGCTTTTCTAGAGAATCATTCTACATGTTTTAGTGAGTAACCGAAACAGAAAGGGTGGGAAAGAAAAGACTACATGACAATATTACGAGATCCTGTCCGTAGGAGGTCTACATTTCCCACTTACCTCTCAAAAGCACAAGAGGAGCAAGCAGAGAAATGTGGGATTTGCATTCTTACGTTTTCTGTGTGTCAAATGTTTAATGGAGTGCAGAGTGGGTTAGTGTTGGACAAAAGAAAAAAAACAAAACACCCATCCGTGTTGTTCTTTTATCACACTTACCCACTGAACATGTGTGTGCATTTGTGTCAAATGCAGGAAACGGGAGGAGGGCAAGGAGGGAGCAGGGTACAGTTGTTCAACGATCAAAACCACACATGTTTTTTGTTTCCTACGTGTGTTTTCTTTCCCAATTATGCTTGCACCCTCCAGTTCACACAGAAACGAGGGGAGAAAAAAAAAACCACTTCCTTCTCCTCTTTGACGAAGGAGAGCAAAGGGGTGGGTGCTAGACTTTTTTTTTCCTAAAATAGGGACTCATGCTCTTTATGTTTGGTATTGTTTGCATGCATTTCCTCCTATAGCTTGGGCAGGCCCTGCATGGAGGGCAGGAAGAAAGACGGCAGTTCAACAGCCTTTGATGTTCCTGTTTTATGGTCCCATGTCAACGCATTGTCTGTTAAGTCCTTTTGTTGTCCCTTTGCCTAATTAAGACCTCAGAGCGACTTGTTGACTCCACAAAGACCCCCATGTTTAGGGAGACGAGGGTGGAGGCTGTGTGATTCTGTGTGTCAAGGGTGTGTGTGCGCTTGTATGTGCGGGTCTGTCTGCCTTGACTGGGAAGTAGCTTGAGAGAACTCTTCAAAACAATACACAAAACCCATATATTGGCTTTGACTTAATCCACACTCTTTGCAGACGCTGGGCGTATGCACATGGCCCAAAGGCTTATCAGCACATACCAACAGATGGCTGAAAGGTCACCTTTGTCTGAGACATGTCCTACATGAAACAGAACACCAATATTAAAATTGACACAAAAAACAGGGATCAAATAATACCCAGACTTTGCACTCCATTACTGTTTGTTTTTGCTAAACAAATGTTGCATTGAAAAGAATAATAGGTCATGTATTGTTTATTTAATTCTGTGTGGGATTTAAGTCTGTAATTGGACAAAAGCCATATAATAGTTCTTTTCTGTTTATTTTGGGGGTGTGGGAAAACATCACTACAGAATACAATATTGCAGTATAGATCCAGAGAGACCAATAAGAGATATTTTTTAAATAAATTAAACTCTTTGAACAAGGGTCTCGTCTCATGCACCACCATGCTGAAATAGCGAACAAACTTACATTAAATTGGCTTTTTCGAACGATCATCAAGCACTGGGGTCATCAACACAGCCCAGAAGATCACTGGCTGCTCTCTGCCCAGCCTGGAGGTCACTGCAAACTCTCGGTACCTCAGCAGAGCTGGCAATATCATCAAGGACTACTCTCACCCCAGCAACCAACTGTTTGAACTATCACCGTCAGGCCGACGGTACAGGTCACATAAAACCAGGACAAACAGATTCAGGGATAGCTTCTTTCCCAGAGCTATCACCGTAGTAAATAAGCACAAAAACAATTGAACCTGCTTAGCTATACCATACCGTCACTGCCATTATATTATGCTGCTATTCATACTGTCATTATATTAATGCTGCTATCCTGTATATATTGTACTTACTATTGTTTGAGTACTTGTGATTGTTTTATTGTACTTTTTATATTTTACATTTATATTTATTATTGAATCTTGCACCAAGGGAGTGGCACTCCAATTTCGTTGTACTCTGTACAATGACAATAAAGGCTATTCTATTCTATTCTATTCTATTCTATTCTATTCTATTCACTGGATACACTTAGCTTGACCAAGGTGCCTCCTAATTCAGGGCAAGCTAATGGCTCAGTTTTATGAGGAAAAACAGGACAATAACCTGCTTGCACCTACCAAAAAAGCCCCTATTTCTTCCCTTTCTGCAACCAATTGCAACTTGTGGTAACTACGTGTTTGCCCAGAGTCTGAGCTATTCAGCTTAAGGTGATTTGCACAGACAGGCAACCTGTCTGCAAACAGTTGCAGTCTGACTTGGACTGACTGCAATCACTCCCAGAGAGATTGTTGAAGGTTGGCAAATAATTGCTGTCTAATTTATAAATGCAGACAAATTGCCAACATGTTGCCATCAGTCTGAAATAATCTGTGGGAATGAGTACAGCTTAGGGCCAATGAGCTGGCTGTCAGCTGGTTGTTTCTGGTTGAATTTCTGTCTATAGAGACAGCAACCGATAAGTGATTTTTGACAATTTAATCACAGTTAATTGCTGTATTGTCAGAAATACTTAGCATAAAATTGCCAGCTTGACCCCATTTAACTGCAGACTGATTGCAGGCTGCCTGTCTCTGTTTATTGGAAACATTTATGGCAGGTGTTAGTATTTAGGTATGCTTGACAATCTCATTTTCCATCAAATAATAGCTGAAGCAAAGAATGTAAGTTATATATTGATACTAACATTTCTCTTGGAAGCCCCCTAAATGCCCTTGAAAATGTTAATACCTTTTTACTATTATTATACCCCATGCCTTTTTCTAATTCGCATGACAGTTTGACATGACTATTAAACTGCTGCGGTCTTAAGATTATGGAGATCGCAGCGTTGACAAAGGTTGAGACACCTTGTCCTAGGTTATTACACTTGATTTTACTTTGCAGCATGTTAATGTGCTTCCAGTATGTGTTTGCAAGATTTTCTGATTAATGAAATGCAGTAACATCTAAACCCAGTGGGCACCAATGCACAGCAGAGCACAGCACAGAGCGCCTGCTTGAAAAAACAAAAATACATGCCATATAGTCACTATGGTATGCAAGTAAAAGCTGTTGCGTGTTGTGTGCATCAAGTGGTTTTGGTTTCAGTGTTTCATAACAGCATTTTTGTGTGTGTACATGTGTGTGTGTCTGTGTGTTGACACAGATGTGCTTCTTTGAACTCAGAAACGTGTGTTTTGGGACTCCTCTTAAGGCAAACTGAATTGGTTTTCTTCTCTCGTTTTCGCAGTGGGTTGTGGATTTACTGTTTTGAGTGAAAAGGCAAGCACCGATACAGAGTGCGGGTTAATCTGTGTTGTTACACTTGTCTGTATCAATGCATATCTGTCAATGTACGTTTGTTTTTCCTGTTTAGACCCACATGTGTTTTGCAGTTGGGTGGCATACGCATTGTTCATCGAACCTGAAAAGCAGCAAGGGTCAATTAGCGCTGAGCACGTAGACTTTTTTGTCTCTCTCTTTTCTTTTCTTTTTTTTGTCCCTTCTTTTCAGGGCAGTTAGTCAAGAACAAACCACTTGACCTTTTACAACAAGCTAAAATGTGAAGTGTTTTTCTTTTGTGGCCTAAATTAGTCTCCTTTATTTCTGTCACAGGTTGTCCCATGCCCAGAGATCTGCGGTAAAAGTCCTCCGCAGAATGAAGTACTTTGTGGCCAGGAGGAAATTTCAGGTACGTAAAGGGAAATCCAGAGAGAAACACTGCAGAGTTAAAGAGAACGAGGGAGGGGTGACAGATGAAGAGAAAGACAGATTGAGAGTGCGAGAGGGAGTAAGAGAAGTGTGTAGTAGTATGTGTGGCTACACAGGAAAGGAGGGGGGGCTTAAGGGTATATATCAGCTGTGGTGCTGGTGTGTGTGCTTGTGTGTCTACACATGAATGTTTGTGTGCATGCCTGAAACTTGCACCTGCATGCCTTCTTTGTGCTCACAGTCCAGGCACTGTATCATGGGAAATCTGCTAACCTGTCTCTGGGGCTACAGTAGGAATTCACTTACTGTGCTGCGCACGCAAAAGTCGCTCGCAGTGCTCACGAAAGCGCCCACTTGTATCCACGCTGCATGTTTTTCAGAAAGTTTCTTCGATTCTTCCTGTTTCCAAGTGTTCTATAAGTTTTCGGTTCGGGCCTGTGTGGTGTCAGCTGCAGAGGGCTATACACTGTGCAGTAAAGAGTTCACTGAGTTCTTTCTGATGCTCCTTGTGTCAACGTCACACTACACAAAGCTATGAAAGGGCTTTAACACGATTGCTTTCTACTTGACCATGCACTTGTCAGGACACACGCACACACACACACACACACACACACACACACACACACACACACACACACACACGTGCACGCACACACTGGGTTAACAATGAACCCTTTGCACCCAAGGGGGTTGGGGATGTTTTGGGGACCAAGCAACAGCGACTGTTGTTGACAATGGCCTTTGTGTCCCACCGTGTGTGTGTGTGTGTGTGTATGTGTTTGTTTTTGTGTGTGTGCATGCTGGAATCAACAGCAAGCTCGGAAGCCCTATGATGTGCGAGACGTGATCGAACAGTATTCCCAGGGTCACCTCAACATGATGGTCCGCATCAAGGAGCTGCAGAGAAGGTGGGGCCTTTGTTTTATGCTGTTTGTTGTTCTTTCCATAAGCTTTATTAAGCATAAAGCCATTAGGATGTCTCTATGTATCCGATGCCTCAATCACTGATATGCCTTTACTTGTAAAACCATATTGTTCCTTGTTATTTGTCCCAGATTTGTCAATTTCTCCAGAATTGGACAAAAAAAAAACATGTAGATTTTCTGCACCAAAAGCTTCAAACTTCAGATTCACACCCTTGTTACACTGAAGAAGTTTACATTTCTTGTGGAATCATTACATTTGTCTCATTTTCTGTGAGTAAAATGCAATGTTCTTAATCTGATGGGTGTTTCTATGTAGCTATGTTGCTGCCCTATTGGCCAGGTCTCACTTAAAATCATTAATCTTTATGGGAGTCCTCATTGGGCCATTTTTCATTTGGTAAATTCTGGCTATATTTACGCTAATAACATTTTCATGCTCTGCATCAATTCTTAAAGACTCAGTTTTAGGGGGTCATAAAACACTGGAGTTGTGCAGCCAAAACAGTGTGCTCATTGCAACTGCTAGCACTTTCTATAACATTTATAGACATTTATCCTATTCTCTGCAGTCTTCATCGGACAGACAGGAGCCTCACTGGTCCCATATTTGTTCTGCCTTGTTATACTTTATAACAAGAGCAGAGTCATTATTTTGAGTTCCAGTGAAATACAGTTCTCGTGAAAGTTAAAGCTTTTGTCCTCTCCGTGCGATTTTCTCTGCTTCACTTAAGAAGATGTTCTTTCTTTGACACGCACACGGCTCTCAGCCGTTATAGGTCAGTGAGAGGTGATGTATTGTGTCTGATTCATGCAAGTGCATCGCCTGGAACTCGTAACGCCTCCTGCAGTAATTCACGGACCCGTGGCAATGCACTGTTACGTTTTTAAGTCATTATAAAGCAACACTAAATCATGAAAGTGCTGTTAGGCTGACAGTTTTTTTTTTATTACCCCATAAAATCTAAAAGAAAAAAAAAGACACTATTAGACACTATCCCAAACACACCAAAATACTGCAAAGACCACTAGTCTGCCAACATAAACGAATAATAAACACATAAAGACGTGTGATTAAGGTGAGGAAAAGATGCAAATGGCTTACACTGAACACTGTATTCAAATGCTTTCCTTCTGCCTCAGTGAATTCGTAAATGCCAGTCGGCATAAGAAGTGAAACTGTGAGTTTCAGTGTTTATTTTCAAAGCTTCACATCTCAATAAGAGGACAGCATCCATTTGTCCAACCCCTTTAAGGCTTGCATGTGTGCGCTCTCTGAAAGCAGTGATGTATAAATACAGTTGAAGCGGATGACATTTGTTTAATTTTATTGGCACTATAAAGTGTTTATCCAGCCGAACCTCTTCTGTGTCTGCTTTGTGTTTTTGCCTTTCGCTGTCTAATTCCTTCTGTCTTTCCTTGTCAGGCTGGATGGCACTCTGGGAAAGCCGGGCATGTTTCTTCCAGGTAAATACGCAACAAACGCCAGTGGTCTCCATCTGATAGACAGCCGTCACTCCTCGCTCCATCCCTGTGTTTATAACCAGCTCATCAGTTGTGCCAGACCAAATATGCGAGAAAGAGAGCTCCCTGATGCTTGCGTGTGTATATTTCTCAGTTTGGGTGCGGGCAAGACTGCATGTACGTCCGAATGTTTGCCAGTATGGGAGTTTAAGCACCCTGCTCGTGGCGGTATTCTGGTGAGCGCATATTAGCGCGCTTGTGTGAGTTGTTGTCAGAGGAATTACACAAACACTTTTCTTTAATTAATTGTGCAATGTTAAATTAAGTGCCCCAAGCAGCAGCTCCCACAGCTTCCATGCCAGCTAAAAATAACAGCGGCGCGATGGAAACTTCACTGCGCCACTAATTGGATGGGGCGAAACAAAACAAGAATAGCTCTCTTTTCCAACAGGAAGTCGGTTAGCGTGGATGTGATGTAAGGCAGGCTGAAAAAATATGAGGCAAATTAACACTGAATGGGGTCCTTAATAAGTTCTAATTACTAGAACTTCGTTAGTTTTTCTTGTAAGGATCGTACTTTTAATGGTTTGATTTAGTCGAAACACTCCTGAAACTGTTGGGTATTTGCTCACATACGTCTTTATTACAAGCTTTAACTGTGCGCACGACTGAATGAAACTTTAAGCTGTCACTGTCAAGTGTGAAGCACTGAACAGTGGCCTATCAGGCCTTTTACTGGAAGTTATATCACCTTGGAGTAGTGGACTATCCGATCGTATTATATATTATTTTATATATATTCCCTTCTTTTATCTTTTTTTCTTTTTAGGAAAAGGAGAAGATAAAGAATACCCAACTATTGGGGCTCGTCTCATCAGGCTGGAAGATAAGGTAGGCACAATCGAGCGTGTGTGTTTTGTCTGACAGTAAGAGTGGTAAACTGATTAGATTATCTATCTCGTTCATAAGCAGAACGATGTGTGAGTCTGCCAGCATGTGTCTCTGTATCAGATGAATGAGTGCACTGTGGTCGTCTTCCTTTTTTCTTTTTTTTTTTTAAATAGCTCTGTTGTGGCTGGCTTCAGTCAGCCTGTGCCAAACATGCACCTCCTCTCTTGAACCCACCTTATCAATATCAGTGCTGTGTTTACACTGCACTTGTGTGTCTGTTCATGCTGTATTTTTAGTTGACCTTACTGGGTAGCTTTTAGGATTTTCCACACCACCCATTCTTTTTTTTTTTTTTCCTGTAGTGCTGTGTAGATTGGCTTTTGACAGCTCTTGGATGTTTATGTTTCCATGAAGAATATAAAAAAATTGGAAACATAAAGGAGCTGCAGAGAGGCATAAGCCAAAAGGCAACAGCTGTGTTACAAAGCTCATGTGCGACTAGGCGTGCTCTCCTTTAAACATAGTGGAATGAGCACAACATCGTGAAGCCAGCGCGATGCCAGCCGTGATAGACGTTTCCCCTTTGTGAGTTGTATCAGCTGGATTGCGATGCCGTGCTTCTGATTAATGATGTCTTTTAAGTCGTGTTGTATGAAATGTGTGGCTTTGTGGTCACATGTTGTTTGAGTGGTTGAATACTTGGATTTGAACGTAGGTTTGTGGGTTTTTCGGGGTGTTTTTTTCTTTCCATGGGACCGGTGTACAATTGAAGACTAACCTTATACTCAAGTCGTTCTCACATGAAAACAACTCCTACACAATAGAACAATGCATTCTGCTGCCACTTATTTTCTATTCAGCTCAGCCAGCTAAGGATTTCCCGCACTTGCCTTTGGTATTTACCTTACCATCTCTGTGCACTCATCAGCACCGCCGCTCTCTAATGTTTGCAAGCGCTAGCTATTCTCTGAGCCCCTTTTTTGCAGAGAGAAGTGTAATGATCGTGAACGAATTTGCCCTCCAAGCCTGCAGACCTCCCTCAGAGATTGAGTTACACCCCATTTGCTTCAGGCTACATGTTGTGATCGCAATCTCCTGATTAGAAACACAAACCCGTGTTGAGAAGTGCCTCACCTACCTATGACACACTTTTTCTCTCTTACCCTTCTTTTTTCTGTGGGGCTCAGCATTGACAAAAAAGGTAAAAAAGGGGGAACTGAGAAGGACATAATTGGGAAACAAATCAGTGGAAGCCTACGGATGCAGGCTACTTTTCCTCCAAAACAATGTGGAACCAATCAATGTTCCTGTAATCAGAGCTGCATTCGTATGAACTGGGATACAAAAGTAGCAAGAGAAATTCATTATTTCCCGAACTGCCAGTCCTTCATAATTACTGTTTTCTTTGAATATGCACCTGCTCCCTATCCTTTCTAACTTGTGTGTTCAGGCACCTGTTATAAATGAAAAAGGTGGCTTCTTCTTCCTTTCTTTGAAACAGCAGGTGAATGAACCTGGTGACCTTTGATACATTCACTGTGAGGCCTGCATTACTGGTATGGTACTTTATAGATATCTTAGTTCACAGATAAACTTGATACAGTAAATACAGTATTTTGCAAAAGTCTCAAGTGTTATCACTCATTTCTTTATATTTTATTTCTACTTAACTAACCAGACTTTCTTTTATTTATTTTGGACTTGAGCAATAGTTCTCCAGGACTTCTGAAGGACTTTTAAAGTAATTCTTTAGACACTGGCTGCTTTTTTCAACCATTTTTAAAGAAATGTCTTTATTTAGTTTGTTGAACCATGCAACACTGACCTATGAATCATTATCAAACATAAAAAGGCACATCTCAAGGCACGAACCAATGTAGTGTCTAAACATAAAAGACAATTATGCAAAGAAACAATTTAACTTCTGTGCTAGACACTTTGTTATTAACAGCCTGTCGGGAAAAAACATTATTTCCACTCCTGTAGTTTAATCTATAGAGATCAAAACTTTAGCAACACATTTAGTATAAAAAACAACTTTATTACTTTCAGCCTGTGACCCTTCATCAGGATCATCAAGAACTGTGTAGAAAGAAAAATTCTAGTAGGAAAACTTGAAAACAGCCAACCATTGTGCATCAAGTATATCAGTTCACTCAGTTAGTTGAATCTATAAAAAGTGCCAAAAGCCAGTCTGATTGGCAACAACTTTATTTTTCAGCATGACTGCCAGATCACTTGAAGCATACCTGGGTAGGAAAACACACATCAAAATGACTGAATGGTGTAATCCTGGTTATCACTAAGAACAAAATGTCTTTTGTGCTCTGTCTAAAAGTAAATATCATTTTCCCCCTTTTTCTCCCATTACAATGTTTAATCTTGAGTATTATAGCTATGCTGTAATGCTCACCACACACTGACCATGCCATTACTGGTGTAGGCTGGACATGAAAGTGACAAGAGATTTTCTACCTTTGTATTTGTCACGTCTGATAGCCGTTGTTCACTTGTCAGTTGCACATTGTTTGCCATACAGTCTCCCCCGCTATCACTTCTGTTTATGTTGCATGACTTCCTACATTTCATAATACTCTGTAAAGTCCAACTTGCATCATCTCCTGTATGTTGCTCATAATGGTAAGCCACAAGCAAAGTGAAACCTTTCTGAAACCTTGAACGGGATCTCTTCAAACAGCTCGAAGGAATTATTCACCAACTCTAATGTTGCCGTGTTCCCATGCCTTTTCTGAATACTTGCTCTCGATGACCCTCGGGCTACATTCATTTTCAAATTCCCACTTTCTCCTCTCCCCTGTAAAACGCTGCACATATACCTCTCTGGCAGCTCTTTCTGCTGCAGCTGAGTAAGTAAGATGGAACAATTTTCCCGTCTAAGTATTGTCAGCATATCACTTGTAGATGAATTTATCTTAAGCGGGGTGAAGAGTGCTCTGGCATTGTGTGTCCTGTACAGGGTTAGACAGTGATTTATCACACACAGACAAAGACACGTATACGTCTCTGCGCTTACACTCGCACACACGAGCAAAGAGTTGATTAATCACCAAAGTGTCTAACCCCGCACTCTCGAGATTGAATTCTCCAGAAGTGACTTGGAAACGAAGACGGATGAGTCCCCGTGACAGCGTGTTATCTCTCTGTCAGGCACACTCGATGAAAAATACCCAAATGACAAGCTCGAAAAGTGGCCAGTGTCTTTAAGCTTCAGCGTGTCCTTTCAGAGGGGAGCTCGCTGCATGCGTTTTGGGTGATGCCACAATTTTATAGCAGGACTGTTTTTTCCCCCTTAAAGACAAAAAGGACAGGGAAGTTACAACAGTATGCTTTTATAGACTGTGTAAAAGCCAGCCTGTGCAACGAGCTCCTGCTTTTTAGTTCAGATCCAGTGTAACAATATGGTGAAGTATGTTGTTCCCTGGCAGCAGCTCGGCAACTAAAACTAACGTGTAATCCTTACATTATTAAATTATTACATTATAAGCCGAGAGCAGCCTTTAGTAAAGTAATATGAAATTAGTTTTTGTGAAATTCATGACATTTTTTTGCAAGATTTAAAAAAACTAAAAATACTAGTGCCCGCTCTACCTCCACACAAAACTTTTTAAATGTCCAATCCCTGACATAATCATTTGTCATTCAAACCCAATTAAAGATTTTGTGAAATACACAGAAAATACCATCACTGGATCACTGTCAACTAATGTTTAATATAATTTTTTTTGATGTACTAATTTTCAGTTTTTAACGTAATTTTTTTTCTAATTACGTCACATTCTGCATGTGTTGAAAATCTGTGCTGCGTTAACAGTTTACATATTTAGACATGAACTTACACAGAAATTAAGGGAAAAGAGTGAAATAATTTCCCTTTTTTCATTTAACATTTAGTGCTGCCTAATTTAGCAATGAAAGTGTCAGTTGTGTTTGAAAATGTGTATGTAAAACCGTCATCGGCGTCTAGGAAAGAACCCCCTAATGTGCCCTCCAGACCTGAACAGCCATGTGTCTGCTCAACACATCATTCATTATTTGCGTTGCTCTAAGTAAACTACATAGACCATAGATCACACTTGCGGTTAACCTTCCTCGGCTATATTAGGGCAAATATGCTGTGCCGTGTATGTCACGCTTATATCATGTGGATTAGTATGAGGCGTACACAGAAGAATTCATGCTCTGACCTTAATAGCGTCTCAATTAGGTAAGTATGTTGTAAATTACAGCAAAGCCAAATACTGGGAATACTTGAGGGCCGAGACTGAGTGTTGTGTTTGTTAGGAGTCCATCTGTAAGGCATTTAGGGCCCCACGTCTCTAAAAGCATAGCTCTGAGGGGGGCAGGAGTTTGTGTGTGCGTGTGTTTAGACTGGTCAGACCCAGAGAGTTTGCAGGGCTTTAGAGACAAGGGCCTGGTACTGTAAACATGCAGGCACATATATACGTATTTGAACATTAAGGCAAATACAAGTGAATATCCAGGCGCACATAAATATACAAATGCACACACACACACAGAGAAAGATTCACAAAGCTGTTCATCCCCGCTCAGATCTCAACAGCTTCATTATATGTTGAGCCGGTGCAGGATGTGCCTGAGATGAAATGGCTAGAGGGGGGAGAAAAACAGAATTTCATGCCTTAAATCGAATAATGATTTACATTGCGCGCATCAATAAACCCATTGTATCCAATCAAGTTTCTCTCTGTTTTGTGTGTGGGCTGTAACAATTTGAGCCCACATCAATATGAACTTGTTACTGTAATTTCCTCTGGACTGTCTTTGTGTCATGGACTTTTCTCTGCAGAAACGTTACTTTTAAAGTCACAACAGAACTAATGCATAGAAATCAAAGACGCTAATAGAAAGAAATATTTCTATACAGACAAAACCACTACGGCATAATGAGCTGCCTGTATCTTCAGTCTCATTTTGGCCTCAGTGGAAGGGGGGGGGTGAATCGGCAAACCTCAATCCTTGTGCGACACTTCTGATTTGTGATTACTGCAATAAAGCGGCTTAATGATGCCGAAACATCATTTGTGAGATTCACCGCTGATATGAAAAGAAGGCCGTTTAATCTGTCGTGGATTTTGAGTTATGTCTCTTAAATTCATACCTCGTCTTATCTTTGGGGAAAACAATTAAATACTTATCTTAACTAAGAGTGATTAAAGTGCCCCATGCATCCTCCTTTTCCTCTCCCTGGGTCATTGGTGTCACTCCGTTTGCTTGTCTGTCTGCCTTTACCTTACGAGTGCCCCCCACTCTCGTTCTGTTTTGCTTGGTGTTTCGTCCCCTTTGCTCTTGTTTCTATTACCTGTTTTTCTCCAAGAGCACCCTGTCTGTTGTTGTCCCGTGTTTTGATATATGTGTGTGTTTGGTTGCTCTGCACTCAGTGGGGGTCGGACTGACCGGACCAGTCCAAACAAAGAGAGGAAACTTGGCAAAGGAAGCACGTGCAACACACACATGCACACACACGCACACAGTTATGTGTCCATTGACTCACATTCATTTCCTGCAGACTCACTCCAGACTTTATCATAACAACTACTTGCCTAACCTTTTACTGTAACCTTAACCCAGACCTAACCTTTAAATATGTATTTGCGTTAATGTTGAATGATTTATGTTATGGAGTCTCGCTTTTTTTCCGCACAACATGATGTCCCCATAATGTCACCGTGTAAACACGTTTAGGTCCCCACGAGCGCATGAGCTGTACCCAGACCACACACTCAAACATTACAAATCCTTGAGCTCGCGGCTTCGGTGTACTTGCTGCAGTGTTGCTGCCGGGTGCCACGGACAAGCACATGCAGAATCCCCATGCATGTCTGGACTTGTCTTGGCGATAGTTGCAGAACACAACATCCTGGCAGCTCCTGCTGTATTCCTTTAAATCTAGATGCTTGAATTGTTTTTGTACAGATGTCATCAAAGTGACTGCTCACACCTGTGCAAAGCAGATTTATCCTAGCACATGTGCTTGTGCAGCACACAGGAAGCATTTTTTAATTGTCCTAGCTAGGCCCAGTAATTCTCTTCTACACCATCGTCTTTTTAAAAAAAAAATTTATCTCCATTAACATCCAGTAACACCTATCTTGGATTGACATGCTGTGTCATAGCAGCAGGTTTAAAGCTCCTGCAAATCATCAATACAATACAAAGAAGCGAAATGACAGCAATTTTTAAACATTTTCTATTGATGTAAAATGATTTCTATTAGGATCATAAATTCCTGCGCCGTATTTTGAGGTCTAATAAACACACAGTGTTACATTTAATCTCCTCAGTGGTACCTGTAGCAACACACATACAACACCGCAGCCCTTCGTGGCTATTTTTGCGGCCTTTTTTTCAGCCTTGTCTCTGATCTTGGCGCCCTTTCTTTGACTCACTTTGCCTCCCTGTAGCTGAAGTGGTCTTTCTCACATCTACACTTCCCACTGTTGATGTGGTATCTTTATAGCTCTGCGAACTTGATAGCATGCAGTGGGTGGTGTGCTGCTGAGTGAGCTAGATAGTGCACCAAGAGCAGCAGCGTGTTGTTTGTAGTGCGGCCCGGTAGTAAATCATGTTTCGGCAGTGCGCTGGGGATGCAGCCCCTGGCAGCTCCCAGACGGCCCTTGGCTCTGGCTCCCTTCTCTTAGCGCCACTCTCTAATTTCAGAGCCGGGACCCTGCCTACTACTGTGTCTTTACCACATTCCCACAAACCAGAGACGGACAGTCTGCCTGCATGTCTGGCTACTCGCTCTCCATCTCGCAGTCTCTCTCTGCTTTTGTGTCTCTTTCTCTCTCTATCTCTGTTTTGCTCACACTCCCTATTTTTTTACCTCCTGTCACAATCTTCTTTTTTTTTTTCCCTGTGGCTCTCGTTCCCAGAGCTTGCCCCTTCATCTTTCCCTGCGTTTGCATCGTTCTGTGCCTTTAGGATTATAGGTCTGCAGTCTCAGTCATGGTTTCTAAATCATGTTCTACCCTACCCTACTGTGTCTTGTCAGCTGCCCCCCCACCCTCTCCTGTGAATTGCTTTCTGCTTTTCTCTAGAACCCACTTTGGGCTAGTTCATTGGCTGTGAATACCCATGCTGCATTTCCATTTTAATTGCCCAACTTTTGCAGGGCCCTGGGATATATATTTTTGCACATATATTTTATGGCCTTGGCAAAATGCCCCCTGCTACTTTTGGTTGGACCTGACCACTAATGCACTACACGGACCAGTTCATTATCAGCATGGAGGTGTGAGCTTATTTAAGTAGGTTATGAAAGGGTCAATATACAGTTCATGAAACAGGGGTCTGTGTTTTATTGGGACCTGCAGTCTTGCTAATACACACTGCTAAGTAGCCCTGGTGCCACCCTACTTTGGAGTGCTATTAAATCAGTCTACTGCATGGAACAGTAAACCAGCTGTGAATAATACCAAGCTGTGTAAATTACTCCAGAAGCCATCAGTGTAAATGTCACTGCCGTTAAGTCAAACCTGGGGGACGTATAATGGGCAGTATGTGCATTCTGCATGTGTTGCTGTATCTGTGTATTTTCTGCCTATGACTGCCTATACCCCTTATCAGCTGGGTATTGATGAATCAGCATTTCCTATCAGCAGTAATGCTTTATTAAATCCTTAATTTTTTTTAATGCTTTTTGGTTTAATTCCAGTTTTTGTTAAAAACCTGTGACCTGATTTTTTTTATATTAGCAGTAATTCAGTCCTGACACTACTAATATATGAACGTTTATTTCATTCTTCATTTGTAGGGCACTTAAAATAAATGTTGGGGGGAAAAAGATAAGAGATTTTTTAATCATCTCTCCATTAGCTATCCCAACTTTATCCTGTAGAGGGTGATGGGGGGCTAGAACCTATTCCAGCTGACCAAATGCAAGAGGTGGGAGGTGCTCTGGACAGCTTAGCAGTCAATCATCAAGCTAATACAAGAGACAGGCAACTGTGCATGCTCCCACTTACACCTACAGCCAATTTTCCTATTACCCTAACATGCATGTCTTTGAACTGTGGGGGAAAAGCCGAGCACCCATAGAAAACACAGTTAGAACATGCAGACTCCAAACCCTCTAAAGGATGAACGTCTATAGCAAATGGATGAATGGGTGACATTGCTGAGTCCACAAACTCTTGAGTTACTTTAGCTAAATGTGAACATGTGAAAATGTTGACTGTAAACAGACCTTATGGGTTACCATGTTACTTTTGTGTGTTAGCACATTTGGTAATTAACATTAATTCAGACAAATTTTCAAGTCCATGGTCACACAAGAGGAAAAGGGATAAGGTCATCTGTTGGCCTTATTGTCCGTGCAGCATTTCATTCCACTCCATATGCTAAGTGCTCGGATCCTTCACTCTGAAACCAAGTGGAGAACCGTCTGACAGGCAGACAGACGAGCATTTCCACCCCATTATGCAGGAGAAGATTAAAAATAGGATAAGGTAAATTTGTTGCTGAGTGTTGTGCCATGCAGGCTCGAACCTTAGTTCATGGAATAATTTTAAGTGGCTGTTACTAATGCAGGCGTGTTTATGGCTGTGTAAAGATTTGACTAGGCCACTTGTGGTTCAGACATTGGCCCTATAGTACTCTGTGCCCAGACATATCCTTCAGGCAACAGTAGGTTTGCTACTGCCCATAGTAACGTGTGTATTTGTGTGTGTGAGTGAATGTGTGTGTGCATGCACACCTATGTGTTTAGGCCAAGTCAAGTTTCCCATTTGCTTTAATAGAGTCAGGTTTTTCAAAACACCTAATAAGCCTGTCTGTATCCCACGTTGAGTTTTTTTTTGGTAAGTGACTAATCACTTTATGGAAATGGATTTTTTCTATACCTCGGGGCAGTGCGGCACACCTTTCAGTCTTGTGCAATTAACATTGTAGTCCACACAGGATACAGGCCTTTCTTATAGTCTAGCATAATACAATGGATAAAATCAGGAAACTGCTTTTTGAGGCCAAATCAGTAAATGGAGCCATCGGTGGTAGAAGCATATTTACAACCCTTCTTAAAAGGTCCCCCATCCTGTGTTATAAAGTCATCATCAGCAACTGTACAGAGGTAAGAGCGGGATCCTGTCTTAAATGTTATTCATTAATAATCATATCATTATTACCAAGTCCATTTTATCTGAACTTCCTGCTTTAAGTCCTGTGCTACCATTTTTTAGTCACAACAGCAGTTGCTGCAAGGCACTTTATATTGTAAGGTAAAATGCTACAGTAATACAAATATAACCCCAACAATCAGACACCTCTCTATTAGCAAGTACTTAGCAACAATGGGAAGGAAAAACTTCCTTTTAATAGGAAGAAACGTCCAGTAGAACCAGCCCCTCACCCCAAACCACTGCAACTGGCTGGGGGGTGAGGGGAGGGAGACAAGACAACAGACACACTGTGGAAGACAGCCTGAGATTAAGAATAACTAATGATTACATGCAGAGTTCTCTGTAAGCACACTATGAGGGAAAAAGGTGAGTGAGGAAGAAACAGTCCTCAGCAGCCTAGACGTACTGCAGAGAGCATTCATGGTCACCTGATCCAGCCCTAACTAAATGCTTTTTCAAAAGGAAAGTTTTAAGCATAATCTTAAAAGATCTGTCTCTGGGAGCTGGTTCCACAGAAGAGGGGCCTCAAAGCTAAAGGTTCAGTCACCCATCCTTACTCTCCCCGTTCTTACCGTCACCTAGCCGGCCTGTTTTCCCAACTGCTCTGGACAGACTGCTGGGGTGACCTACCCTCCGTCTTCACCTGCACCGACTACAGGGGTCTGGCTGGCTACAGGATTTTTTTCCGGAGCTGCGTCTCTAATTCACCAAGCCTAGCCTTCACAACTGTGTTTATTACTTAAAATTTCACACGCTGAACAGGAAAGTGACGGAGGGAAAGGTGACGAAGCCATGCTGATAACAACTCAGCTACGAGCTATGCTATTTAGCAAAACAAAATGAATGAATACTGTGAATATAATTAGCTGGTAATTTCAACAGAGAGCATGTGTTGGATAAAGCACTTGAAGCTTACACTATAAAATAAGAAAAATAAATGTAGCAGCACTGTCACAAGAAGCTGTAGAAATACAAAGTCTTCAATTGTCTGCTGTGAGTTGCGAATGTTATTCCTGGCCTTTGGTTTTCAGCGATACAGATAAGCTCCTTTGTTGTGCTAGAGTCAATTTTCCGTAAATGACACTATGCCCACTTGCCTTCCTGAGGGCCCTCCTTCCAGGAAATTTTCGACATAGTCCAAGCGTGGATAGAAGCACTATTAACGGCTAAAAAACACAAAAACAATGTTGTAATATGGATGCCTTTGAATAGAGATGGCATGAGAGTCACAAGAGAAGTCTTGCACAA